>NW_026894098.1:0-198170 GCF_032452875.1 Bos javanicus | reverse complement strand
GCACTGATCACGTAATTGTATGCACTGATCACGTGGCTATCATGCACTGATCATGTGACTGATCATGCACTGATCACGTAGCTATCATGCACTGATCACTTGGCTGATCATGCACTGATCACGGGACTGATCATGCACTGATCACGGCGCTATCATGCATTGACTACATGACTGATCATGCACTGATCACGTGGATGATCATGCACTGATCACGTGACTATCATGCACTGATCACGTGACTATCATTCACTGATCACGTGGCTGATCATGCACTGATCACGTGGCTGATCACACACTATCACATGACTGATCATGCACTGATCACGTGGCTATCATGCACTGATCACGTGGCTGATCATGCAATGATCACGTAACTACCATGTACTAGTCACGTGACTGATCATGCAATGATCACGTAATTGATCATGCACTGATCATGTGGCTGATCATGCACTGATCACGTGGCTGATCATGCACTGATCGCACTGACTGATCAGCACTGATCACGTGGCTATCATGCACTGCTCATGTGGCTGATCATGCACTGATCACGTGGCTACCATGCAGTCCGCTGACTGATCATGCACTGATCATGTGGCTGATCATGCACTGATCACGTGACTGATCATGCACTGATCACGTGACTGATCATGCACTGATCACGTGGCTATCATGCACTGATCTGGCTGGTCATACACTGATCACGCAGCTACCATGTACTGGTCACGTGACTGATCATGCACTGATGATGTAATTGATCAGTGCACTGATCACGTTAGCTATCATGCACTGATCACATGGCTGGTCATATGCACTGATCACGTGCCTGGTCATGCACAAATTACATGACTGATCATGCACTGATCACGTCACTGATCATGCACTGATCAGTTGGCTATCATGCACTACTCACGTGGCTGATCATGCAATGATCATGTGGCTACCATGTGCCGGTCACGTGACTGATCGTACACCCATCAGGTGACTGATCATGCACTGATCACGTGGCTATCATGCTGATCATGTGGCTGGTCATACACTGATCACCTGCCTGGTCATGCACAGATCACGTGACTAATCATGAGACTGATCACGTAGCAATCATTCACTGATCACCTGGCTGATCATGCACTGATCACGTGGCTATCATGCAATGATCACGTGGCTATCATGCACTGATCACGTGTCTGATCATGCACTGATACCATGACTGAGCATGGACTGGTCACATGACTATCATGTAGTGATCACGTGACTTAATGGGGCTGACCATGTGACTGATCATGCGCTGAGCATGTTTGCTATCATACACTGATCATGTGCCTCTGGAGGCAATAAACAAAGAGCTGAGTAGGCATGAATCAAACAGTCAGCAGGCAATAATCATGGAACTCAGCTGTGAGGAATCATGCTGCTCAGCTGGCAATAATCAAGCAGCTGAGCAGGCAGGAATTACACAGCACAGCTGGCAATTGTCAAGCAGATGACAGGCAGGAATCATGCAGCTCAGCTGGCAATGTCAAGCAGATGAGCAGACAGCAATCACGCAGCTCAGCAGGCCCTGATCACGTGACTGAGCATGCACTGTTCACCTGGCTGATCATACACTGATCACGTGATTGATCATGCATTGATCGCTTGGATATCATGCACTGATCGCGTGGCTAATCATACACTGTTCACGTGTCTGACCATGCACTGATCACGTAGCTGATCATGCACTGATCACGTGATTGAACATGCACTTATCACGTGGCTGATCATGCAGTGATCACGTGGCTACCATGTACTGGTCACATGACTGATCATGCACTGATCACGTAATTGATCATGCACTGATCACCTGGCATATCATGCATTCATCATGTGGCTGATCATGTGCTGATCATGTTTGGTATCACACTGATCATGTGCATCTGGAGGCAATGAACAAAGAGCTGAGTAGGCAGAATCAGTCAGCAGGCTATAATCATGGAACTCAGCTCTGAGAAATCATGCTGCTCAGCTGGAATAATCAAGTAGATGAGCAGGCAGGAATTATGCAGCACAGGTGGCAATAGTCAAGGAGATGACAGGCAGGAATCGTGCAGCTCAGCTGGCAATTGTCAAGCAGATGAGCAGACAGTAATCACGCAGCTCAGCAGGCCCTGATCACGTGACTGAGCATGCACTGTTCACGTGGCTGATCACACACTGATCATGTGAATGATCATGCACTGATCACGCTATCATGCACTGATCACGTGACTGATCATGCACTGATCACGTGACTGTCATGCACTGATCACGTGGCTATCATGCACTGATCACGTGACTGATCATGCACTGATCACGTGGCTATCATGCACTGATCACGTGGCTGATCATGCACTGATCACGGGACTGATCATGCACTGATCACGGGCTATCATGCACTGACTACATGACTGACATGCACTGATCACGTGGATGATCATGCACTGATCACGTGACTATCATGCACTGATCACGTGGCTATCATGCACTGATCACGTGGATATCATGCACTGATCACGTGGCTGATCACACACGTATCACATGACTGATCATGCACTGATCACGTGGCTATCATGCACTGATCACGTGGCTGATCATGCAATGATCACGTAGCTACCATGCACTGATCACGTGACTGATCATGCACTGATCACGTAACTGATCATGCACTGATCACGTGGCTGATCATGCACTGATCACGTGACTGATCATGCACTGATCACGTGACTGATCATGCACTGATCACGTGGCTATCATGCACTGATCATGTGGCTGATCATGCAATGATCACGCAGCTGCCATACTGATCACGTGACTGATCATGCACTGATCACGTGGCTGATCATGCACTGATCACGTGACTGATCATGCACTGATCACGTGACTGATCATGCACTGATCACGTGGCTATCATGCACTGATCACGTGGCTGATCATGCACTGATCACGTAGCTACCATGCACTGATCACGTGACTGATCATGCACTGATCACGTAATTGATCATGCACTGATCACGTGGCTATCATGCACTGATCACGTGGCTGATCATGCACTGATCACGTGACTGATCATGCACTGATCACGTGACTGATCATGCACTGATCACGTCACTGATCATGCACTGATCACGTGGCTATCATGCACTACTCACGTGGCTGATCATGCAATGATCATGTAGCTACCATGTACTGGTCACGTGACTGATCATGCACTGATCACGTGACTGATCATGCACTGATCACGTGGCTATCATGCACTGATCACGTGGCTGATCATGCACTGATCACGTGCCTGATCATGCACTGATCACGTGACTGATCATGCACTGATCACGTGCTATCATGCACTGATCACGTGGCTGATCATGCACTGATCACGTGGCTATCATGCACTGATCACGTGGCTATCATGCACTGATCACGTGGCTGATCATGCACTGATACCGTGACTGAGCATGGACTGATCACATGACTATCATGTAGTGATCACGTGACTTAATGGCGCTGATCATGTGACTGATCATGCGCTGATCATGTTTGCTATCATACACTGATCATGTGCCTCTGGAGGCAATAAACAAAGAGCTGAGTAGGCATGAATCAAACAGTCAGCAGGCAATAATCATGGAACTCAGCTGTGAGGAATCATGCTGCTCAGCTGGCAATAATCAAGCAGCTGAGCAGGCAGGAATTACACAGCACAGCTGGCAATTGTCAAGCAGATGACAGGCAGGAATCATGCAGCTCAGCTGGCAATTGTCAAGCAGATGAGCAGACAGTAATCACGCAGCTCAGCAGGCCCTGATCACGTGACTGAGCATGCACTGTTCACGTGGCTGATCATACACTGATCACGTGATTGATCATGCACTGATCACTTGGATATCATGCACTGATCACGTGGCTGATCATACACTGTTCACGTGTCTGATCATGCACTGATCACGTGGCTGATCATGCACTGATCACGTGACTGATCATGCACTGATCACGTGGCTGATCATGCACTGATCACGTGGCTACCATGCACTGATCACATGACTGATCATGCACTGATCACGTGATTGATCATGCACTGATCACGTGGCTTATCATGCACTGATCATGTGACTGATCATGTGCTGATCATGTTTGGTGTCACACACTGATCATGTGCATCTGGAGGCAATGAACAAAGAGCTGAGTAGGCAGGAATCAGTCAGCAGGCTATAATCATGGAACTCAGCTCTGAGAAATCATGCTGCTCAGCTGGCAATAATCAAGTAGATGAGCAGGCAGGAATTATGCAGCACAGGTGGCAATTGTCAAGCAGATGACAGGCAGGAATCGTGCAGCTCAGCTGGCAATTGTCAAGCAGATGAGCAGACAGTAATCACGCAGCTCAGCAGGCCCTGATCACGTGACTGAGCATGCACTGTTCACGTGGCTGATCATACACTGATCACGTGACTGATCATGCACTGATCACGTGGCTATCATGCACTGATCACGTGGCTGATCATGCACTGATCACGTGGCTGTCATGCACTGATCACGTGGCTGATCATGCACTGATCACGTGACTGATCATGCACTGATCACGTGGCTATCATGCACTGATCACGTGGCTGATCATGCACTGATCACGGGACTGATCATGCACTGATCACGGGCTATCATGCACTGATACATGACTGACATGCACTGATCACGTGGCTGATCATGCACTGATCACGTGACTATCATGCACTGATCACGTGGCTATCATGCACTGATCACGTGGCTATCATGCACTGATCACGTGGCTGATCATGCACTGATCACGTGACTGATCATGCACTGATCACGTGGCTATCATGCACTGATCACGTGGCTGATCATGCACTGATCACGTAGCTATCATGCACTGATCACGTGACTGATCATGCACTGATCACGTGACTGATCATGCACTGATCACGTGGCTGATCATGCACTGATCACGTGACTGATCATGCACTGATCACGTGACTGATCATGCACTGATCACGTGGCTATCATGCACTGATCACGTGGCTGATCATGCAATGATCACGTAGCTACCATGCACTGATCACGTGACTGATCATGCACTGATCACGTGGCTGATCATGCACTGATCACGTGACTGATCATGCACTGATCACGTGACTGATCATGCACTGATCACGTGGCTATCATGCACTGATCACGTGGCTGATCATGCACTGATCACGCAGCTATCATGCACTGATCACGTGACTGATCATGCACTGATCACGTAATTGATCATGCACTGATCACGTGACTGATCATGCACTGATCACGTGGCTATCATGCACTGATCACGTGGCTGATCATGCACTGATCACGTAGCTCATGCACTGATCACGTGACTGATCATGCACTGATCACGTGACTGATCATGCACTGATCACGTGGCTATCATGCACTGATCACGTGGCTGATCATGCACTGATCACGTGCCTGATCATGCACTGATCACGTGACTGATCATGCACTGATCACGTGACTGATCATGCACTGATCACGTGGCTATCATGCACTGATCACGTGGCTGATCATGCACTGATCACGTAGCTACATGCACTGGTCACGTGACTGATCATGCACTGATCACGTGACTGATCATGCACTGATCACGTGGCTATCATGCACTGATCACGTGGCTGATCATGCACTGATCACGTGGCTGATCATGCACTGATCACGTGACTGATCATGCACTGATCACGTGGCTATCATGCACTGATCACGTGGCTGATCATGCACTGATCACGTGGCTGATCATGCACTGATCACGTGGCTATCATGCACTGATCACGTGGCTGATCATGCACTGATACCGTGACTGAGCATGGACTGATCACATGACTATCATGTAGTGATCACGTGACTTAATGGCGCTGATCATGTGACTGATCATGCGCTGATCATGTTTGCTATCATACACTGATCATGTGCCTCTGGAGGCAATAAACAAAGAGCTGAGTAGGCATGAATCAAACAGTCAGCAGGCAATAATCATGGAACTCAGCTGTGAGGAATCATGCTGCTCAGCTGGCAATAATCAAGCAGCTGAGCAGGCAGGAATTACACAGCACAGCTGGCAATTGTCAAGCAGATGACAGGCAGGAATCATGCAGCTCAGCTGGCAATTGTCAAGCAGATGAGCAGACAGTAATCACGCAGCTCAGCAGGCCCTGATCACGTGACTGAGCATGCACTGTTCACGTGGCTGATCATACACTGATCACGTGATTGATCATGCACTGATCACTTGGATATCATGCACTGATCACGTGGCTGATCATACACTGTTCACGTGTCTGATCATGCACTGATCACGTGGCTGATCATGCACTGATCACGTGACTGATCATGCACTGATCACGTGGCTGATCATGCACTGATCACGTGGCTATCATGCACTGATCACGTGACTGATCATGCACTGATCACGTGATTGATCATGCACTGATCACGTGGCTTATCATGCACTGATCATGTGACTGATCATGTGCTGATCATGTTTGGTGTCACACACTGATCATGTGCATCTGGAGGCAATGAACAAAGAGCTGAGTAGGCAGGAATCAGTCAGCAGGCTATAATCATGGAACTCAGCTCTGAGAAATCATGCTGCTCAGCTGGCAATAATCAAGTAGATGAGCAGGCAGGAATTATGCAGCACAGGTGGCAATTGTCAAGCAGATGACAGGCAGGAATCGTGCAGCTCAGCTGGCAATTGTCAAGCAGATGAGCAGACAGTAATCACGCAGCTCAGCAGGCCCTGATCACGTGACTGAGCATGCACTGTTCACGTGGCTGATCACACACTGATCACGTGACTGATCATGCACTGATCACGTGGCTATCATGCACTGATCACGTGGCTGATCATGCACTGATCACGTGACTGTCATGCACTGATCACGTGGCTGATCATGCACTGATCACGTGACTGATCATGCACTGATCACGTGGCTATCATGCACTGATCACGTGGCTGATCATGCACTGATCACGGGACTGATCATGCACTGATCACGGGCTATCATGCACTGATACATGACTGATCATGCACTGATCACGTGACTGATCATGCACTGATCACGTGGCTATCATGCACTGATCACGTGGCTATCATGCACTGATCACGTGGCTGATCATGCACTGATCACGTGACTGATCATGCACTGATCACGTGGCTATCATGCACTGATCACGTGGCTGATCATGCACTGATCACGTAGCTATCATGCACTGATCACGTGACTGATCATGCACTGATCACGTAATTGATCATGCACTGATCACGTGGCTGATCATGCACTGATCACGTGACTGATCATGCACTGATCACGTGGCTGATCATGCACTGATCACGTGGCTGATCATGCACTGATCACGCAGCTATCATGCACTGATCACGTGACTGATCATGCACTGATCACGTGGCTGATCATGCACTGATCACGTGACTGATCATGCACTGATCACGTGGCTATCATGCACTGATCACGTGGCTGATCATGCACTGATCACGTAGCTACCATGCACTGATCACGTGACTGATCATGCACTGATCACGTGATTGATCATGCACTGATCACGTGGCTATCATGCACTGATCACGTGGCTGATCATGCACTGATCACGTGCCTGATCATGCACTGATCACGTGACTGATCATGCACTGATCACGTGACTGATCATGCACTGATCACGTGGCTATCATGCACTATCACGTGGCTGATCATGCAATGATCACGTAGCTACCATGTACTGGTCACGTGACTGATCATGCACTGATCACGTGACTGATCATGCACTGATCACGTGGCTATCATGCACTGATCACGTGGCTGATCATGCACTGATCACGTGCCTGATCATGCACTGATCACGTGACTGATCATGCACTGATCACGTGGCAATCATGCACTGATCACGTGGCTGATCATGCACTGATCACGTGGCTATCATGCACTGATCACGTGGCTGATCATGCACTGATCACGTGGCTGATCATGCACTGATACCGTGACTGAGCATGGACTGATCACATGACTATCATGTAGTGATCACGTGACTTAATGGCGCTGATCATGTGACTGATCATGCGCTGATCATGTTTGCTATCATACACTGATCATGTGCCTCTGGAGGCAATAAACAAAGAGCTGAGTAGGCATGAATCAAACAGTCAGCAGGCAATAATCATGGAACTCAGCTGTGAGGAATCATGCTGCTCAGCTGGCAATAATCAAGCAGCTGAGCAGGCAGGAATTACGCAGCACAGCTGGCAATTGTCAAGCAGATGACAGGCAGGAATCATGCAGCTCAGCTGGCAATTGTCAAGCAGATGAGCAGACAGTAATCACGCAGCTCAGCAGGCCCTGATCACGTGACTGAGCATGCACTGTTCACGTGGCTGATCATACACTGATCACGTGATTGATCATGCACTGATCACTTGGATATCATGCACTGATCACGTGGCTGATCATACACTGTTCACGTGTCTGATCATGCACTGATCACGTGGCTGATCATGCACTGATCACGTGACTGATCATGCACTGATCACGTGGCTGATCATGCACTGATCACGTGGCTGATCATGCACTGATCACGTGACTGATCATGCACTGATCACGTGACTGATCATGCACTGATCACGTGGCTTATCATGCACTGATCATGTGACTGATCATGTGCTGATCATGTTTGGTGTCACACACTGATCATGTGCATCTGGAGGCAATGAACAAAGAGCTGAGTAGGCAGGAATCAGTCAGCAGGCTATAATCATGGAACTCAGCTCTGAGAAATCATGCTGCTCAGCTGGCAATAATCAAGCAGATGAGCAGGCAGGAATTATGCAGCACAGGTGGCAATTGTCAAGCAGATGACAGGCAGGAATCGTGCAGCTCAGCTGGCAATTGTCAAGCAGATGAGCAGACAGTAATCACGCAGCTCAGCAGGCCCTGATCACGTGACTGAGCATGCACTGTTCACGTGGCTGATCACACACTGATCACGTGACTGATCATGCACTGATCACGTGGCTATCATGCACTGATCACGTGGCTGATCATGCACTGATCACGTGGCTGTCATGCACTGATCACGTGGCTGATCATGCACTGATCACGTGACTGATCATGCACTGATCACGTGGCTATCATGCACTGATCACGTGGCTGATCATGCACTGATCACGTGACTGATCATGCACTGATCACGTGACTATCATGCACTGATCACGTGGCTGATCATGCACTGATCACGTGACTATCATGCACTGATCACGTGGCTATCATGCACTGATCACGTGGACTATCATGCACTGATCACGTGGCTGATCATGCACTGATCACGTGACTGATCATGCACTGATCACGTGGCTATCATGCACTGATCACGTGCTGATCATGCACTGATCACGTGACTGATCATGCACTGATCACGTGACTGATCATGCACTGATCACGTGGCTGATCATGCACTGATCACGTGACTGATCATGCACTGATCACGTGACTGATCATGCACTGATCACGTGGCTATCATGCACTGATCACGTGGCTGATCATGCACTGATCACGCAGCTATCATGCACTGATCACGTGGCTGATCATGCACTGATCACGTGGCTGATCATGCACTGATCACGTGACTGATCATGCACTGATCACGTGGCTATCATGCACTGATCACGTGGCTGATCATGCACTGATCACGTGGCTATCATGCACTGATCACGTGACTGATCATGCACTGATCACGTGACTGATCATGCACTGATCACGTGGCTATCATGCACTGATCACGTGGCTGATCATGCACTGATCACGTGCCTGATCATGCACTGATCACATGACTGATCATGCACTGATCACGTGACTGATCATGCACTGATCACGTGGCTATCATGCACTACTCACGTGGCTGATCATGCAATGATCATGTAGCTACCATGTACTGGTCACGTGACTGATCATGCACTGATCAGGTGACTGATCATGCACTGATCACGTGGCTATCATGCACTGATCACGTGGCTGATCATGCACTGATCACGTGCCTGATCATGCACTGATCACGTGACTGATCATGCACTGATCACGTGCAATCATGCACTGATCACGTGGCTGATCATGCACTGATCACGTGGCTATCATGCACTGATCACGTGGCTATCATGCACTGATCACGTGGCTGATCATGCACTGATACCGTGACTGAGCATGGACTGATCACATGACTATCATGTAGTGATCACGTGACTTAATGGCGCTGATCATGTGACTGATCATGCGCTGATCATGTTTGCTATCATACACTGATCATGTGCCTCTGGAGGCAATAAACAAAGAGCTGAGTAGGCACGAATCAAACAGTCAGCAGGCAATAATCATGGAACTCAGCTGTGAGGAATCATGCTGCTCAGCTGGCAATAATCAAGCAGCTGAGCAGGCAGGAATTACACAGCACAGCTGGCAATTGTCAAGCAGATGACAGGCAGGAATCATGCAGCTCAGCTGGCAATTGTCAAGCAGATGAGCAGACAGTAATCACGCAGCTCAGCAGGCCCTGATCACGTGACTGAGCATGCACTGTTCACGTGGCTGATCATACACTGATCACGTGATTGATCATGCACTGATCACTTGGATATCATGCACTGATCACGTGGCTGATCATACACTGTTCACGTGTCTGACCATGCACTGATCACGTGGCTGATCATGCACTGATCACGTGACTGATCATGCACTGATCACGTGGCTGATCATGCACTGATCACGTGGCTGACCATGCACTGGTCACGTGACTGATCATGCACTGATCACGTGATTGATCATGCACTGATCACGTGGCTTATCATGCACTGATCATGTGACTGATCATGTGCTGATCATGTTTGGTGTCACACACTGATCATGTGCATCTGGAGGCAATGAACAAAGAGCTGAGTAGGCAGGAATCAGTCAGCAGGCTATAATCATGGAACTCAGCTCTGAGAAATCATGCTGCTCAGCTGGCAATAATCAAGTAGATGAGCAGGCAGGAATTATGCAGCACAGGTGGCAATTGTCAAGAGATGACAGGCAGGAATCGTACAGCTCAGCTGGCAATTGTCAAGCAGATGAGCAGACAGTAATCACGCAGCTCAGCAGGCCCTGATCACGTGACTGAGCATGCACTGTTCACGTGGCTGATCACACACTGATCACGTGACTGATCATGCACTGATCACGTGGCTATCATGCACTGATCACTGATCATGCACTGATCACGTGACTGTCATGCACTGATCACGTGGCTATCATGCACTGATCACGTGACTGATCATGCACTGATCACGTGGCTATCATGCACTGATCACGTGGCTGATCATGCACTGATCACGGGACTGATCATGCACTGATCACGGGCTATCATGCACTGATACATGACTGACATGCACTGATCACGTGGCTGATCATGCACTGATCACGTGACTGATCATGCACTGATCACGTGGCTGATCATGCACTGATCACGTGGCTATCATGCACTGATCACGTGGCTGATCATGCACTGATCACGTGACTGATCATGCACTGATCACGTGGCTATCATGCACTGATCACGTGGCTGATCATGCACTGATCACGTGGCTATCATGCACTGATCACGTGACTGATCATGCACTGATCACGTAATTGATCATGCACTGATCACGTGGCTGATCATGCACTGATCACGTGACTGATCATGCACTGATCACGTGACTGATCATGCACTGATCACGTGGCTATCATGCACTGATCACGTGGCTGATCATGCACTGATCACGCAGCTATCATGCACTGATCACGTGACTGATCATGCACTGATCACGTGGCTGATCATGCACTGATCACGTGACTGATCATGCACTGATCACGTGACTGATCATGCACTGATCACGTGGCTATCATGCACTGATCACGTGGCTGATCATGCACTGATCACGTGCTATCATGCACTGATCACGTGACTGATCATGCACTGATCACGTGACTGATCATGCACTGATCACGTGGCTATCATGCACTGATCACGTGGCTGATCATGCACTGATCACGTGGCTGATCATGCACTGATCACGTGACTGATCATGCACTGATCACGTGACTGATCATGCACTGATCACGTGGCTATCATGCACTGATCACGTGGCTGATCATGCAATGATCACGTAGCTACCATGTACTGGTCACGTGACTGATCATGCACTGATCACGTGACTGATCATGCACTGATCACGTGGCTATCATGCACTGATCACGTGGCTGATCATGCACTGATCACGTGCCTGATCATGCACTGATCACGTGACTGATCATGCACTGATCACGTGGCTATCATGCACTGATCACGTGGCTGATCATGCACTGATCACGTGGCTGATCATGCACTGATCACGTGGCTGATCATGCACTGATCACGTGGCTGATCATGCACTGATACCGTGACTGAGCATGGACTGATCACATGACTATCATGTAGTGATCACGTGACTTAATGGCGCTGATCATGTGACTGATCATGCACTGATCATGTTTGCTATCATACACTGATCATGTGCCTCTGGAGGCAATAAACAAAGAGCTGAGTAGGCATGAATCAAACAGTCAGCAGGCAATAATCATGGAACTCAGCTGTGAGGAATCATGCTGCTCAGCTGGCAATAATCAAGCAGCTGAGCAGGCAGGAATTACACAGCACAGCTGGCAATTGTCAAGCAGATGACAGGCAGGAATCATGCAGCTCAGCTGGCAATTGTCAAGCAGATGAGCAGACAGTAATCACGCAGCTCAGCAGGCCCTGATCACGTGACTGAGCATGCACTGTTCACGTGGCTGATCATACACTGATCACGTGACTGATCATGCACTGATCACGTGGATATCATGCACTGATCACGTGGCTGATCATGCACTGTTCACGTGTCTGATCATGCACTGATCACGTGGCTGATCATGCACTGATCACGTGACTGATCATGCACTGATCACGTGGCTGATCATGCACTGATCACGTGGCTGATCATGCACTGATCACGTGACTGATCATGCACTGATCACGTGACTGATCATGCACTGATCACGTGGCTTATCATGCACTGATCATGTGACTGATCATGTGCTGATCATGTTTGGTGTCACACACTGATCATGTGCATCTGGAGGCAATGAACAAAGAGCTGAGTAGGCACGAATCAGTCAGCAGGCTATAATCATGGAACTCAGCTCTGAGAAATCATGCTGCTCAGCTGGCAATAATCAAGCAGATGAGCAGGCAGGAATTATGCAGCACAGGTGGCAATTGTCAAGCAGATGACAGGCAGGAATCGTGCAGCTCAGCTGGCAATTGTCAAGCAGATGAGCAGACAGTAATCACGCAGCTCAGCAGGCCCTGATCACGTGACTGAGCATGCACTGTTCACGTGGCTGATCACACACTGATCACGTGACTGATCATGCACTGATCACGTGGCTATCATGCACTGATCACGTGACTGATCATGCACTGATCACGTGCTGATCATGCACTGATCACGTGGCTGATCATGCACTGATCACGTGACTGATCATGCACTGATCACGTGGCTATCATGCACTGATACATGACTGATCATGCACTGATCACGTGGCTGATCATGCACTGATCACGTGACTGATCATGCACTGATCACGTGGCTGATCATGCACTGATCACGTGGCTATCATGCACTGATCACGTGGCTGATCATGCACTGATCACGTGACTGATCATGCACTGATCACGTGGCTATCATGCACTGATCACGTGGCTGATCATGCACTGATCACGTGGCTATCATGCACTGATCACGTGACTGATCATGCACTGATCACGTAATTGATCATGCACTGATCACGTGGCTGATCATGCACTGATCACGTGACTGATCATGCACTGATCACGTGACTGATCATGCACTGATCACGTGGCTATCATGCACTGATCACGTGGCTGATCATGCACTGATCACGCAGCTATCATGCACTGATCACGTGACTGATCATGCACTGATCACGTGGCTGATCATGCACTGATCACGTGGCTGATCATGCACTGATCACGTGACTGATCATGCACTGATCACGTGGCTATCATGCACTGATCACGTGGCTGATCATGCACTGATCACGTGGCTATCATGCACTGATCACGTGACTGATCATGCACTGATCACGTGACTGATCATGCACTGATCACGTGGCTATCATGCACTGATCACGTGGCTGATCATGCACTGATCACGTGCCTGATCATGCACTGATCACGTGACTGATCATGCACTGATCACGTGACTGATCATGCACTGATCACGTGGCTATCATGCACTATCACGTGGCTGATCATGCAATGATCATGTAGCTACCATGTACTGGTCACGTGACTGATCATGCACTGATCACGTGACTGATCATGCACTGATCACGTGGCTATCATGCACTGATCACGTGGCTGATCATGCACTGATCACGTGCCTGATCATGCACTGATCACGTGACTGATCATGCACTGATCACGTGGCAATCATGCACTGATCACGTGGCTGATCATGCACTGATCACGTGGCTGATCATGCACTGATCACGTGGCTATCATGCACTGATCACGTGGCTGATCATGCACTGATACCGTGACTGAGCATGGACTGATCACATGACTATCATGTAGTGATCACGTGACTTAATGGCGCTGATCATGTGACTGATCATGCGCTGATCATGTTTGCTATCATACACTGATCATGTGCCTCTGGAGGCAATAAACAAAGAGCTGAGTAGGCATGAATCAAACAGTCAGCAGGCAATAATCATGGAACTCAGCTGTGAGGAATCATGCTGCTCAGCTGGCAATAATCAAGCAGCTGAGCAGGCAGGAATTACACAGCACAGCTGGCAATTGTCAAGCAGATGACAGGCAGGAATCATGCAGCTCAGCTGGCAATTGTCAAGCAGATGAGCAGACAGTAATCACGCAGCTCAGCAGGCCCTGATCACGTGACTGAGCATGCACTGTTCACGTGGCTGATCATACACTGATCACGTGATTGATCATGCACTGATCACTTGGATATCATGCACTGATCACGTGGCTGATCATACACTGTTCACGTGTCTGATCATGCACTGATCACGTGGCTGATCATGCACTGATCACGTGACTGATCATGCACTGATCACGTGGCTGATCATGCACTGATCACGTGGCTGATCATGCACTGATCACGTGACTGATCATGCACTGATCACGTGACTGATCATGCACTGATCACGTGGCTTATCATGCACTGATCATGTGACTGATCATGTGCTGATCATGTTTGGTGTCACACACTGATCATGTGCATCTGGAGGCAATGAACAAAGAGCTGAGTAGGCAGGAATCAGTCAGCAGGCTATAATCATGGAACTCAGCTCTGAGAAATCATGCTGCTCAGCTGGCAATAATCAAGCAGATGAGCAGGCAGGAATTATGCAGCACAGGTGGCAATTGTCAAGCAGATGACAGGCAGGAATCGTGCAGCTCAGCTGGCAATTGTCAAGCAGATGAGCAGACAGTAATCACGCAGCTCAGCAGGCCCTGATCACGTGACTGAGCATGCACTGTTCACGTGGCTGATCACACACTGATCACGTGACTGATCATGCACTGATCACGTGGCTATCATGCACTGATCACGTGGCTGATCATGCACTGATCACGTGGCTATCATGCACTGATCACGTGGCTGATCATGCACTGATCACGGGACTGATCATGCACTGATCACGTGGCTATCATGCACTGATACATGACTGACATGCACTGATCACGTGGCTGATCATGCACTGATCACGTGACTGATCATGCACTGATCACGTGGCTATCATGCACTGATCACGTGGCTATCATGCACTGATCACGTGGCTGATCATGCACTGATCACGTGACTGATCATGCACTGATCACGTGGCTATCATGCACTGATCACGTGGCTGATCATGCACTGATCACGTAGCTATCATGCACTGATCACGTGACTGATCATGCACTGATCACGTAATTGATCATGCACTGATCACGTGGCTGATCATGCACTGATCACGTGACTGATCATGCACTGATCACGTGACTGATCATGCACTGATCACGTGGCTATCATGCACTGATCACGTGGCTGATCATGCACTGATCACGCAGCTATCATGCACTGATCACGTGACTGATCATGCACTGATCACGTGGCTGATCATGCACTGATCACGTGACTGATCATGCACTGATCACGTGACTGATCATGCACTGATCACGTGGCTATCATGCACTGATCACGTGGCTGATCATGCACTGATCACGTGCTATCATGCACTGATCACGTGACTGATCATGCACTGATCACGTGACTGATCATGCACTGATCACGTGGCTATCATGCACTGATCACGTGGCTGATCATGCACTGATCACGTGCCTGATCATGCACTGATCACGTGACTGATCATGCACTGATCACGTGACTGATCATGCACTGATCACGTGGCTATCATGCACTATCACGTGGCTGATCATGCATGATCAGTAGCTACCATGTACTGATCACGTGACACTGATCATCACGTGACTGATCATGCACTGATCACGTGGCTATCATGCACTGATCACGTGGCTGATCATGCACTGATCACGTGCCTGATCATGCACTGATCACGTGACTGATCATGCACTGATCACGTAGCAATCATGCACTGATCACGTGGCTGATCATGCACTGATCACGTGGCTGATCATGCACTGATCACGTGGCTGATCATGCACTGATCACGTGGCTGATCATGCACTGATACCGTGACTGAGCATGGACTGATCACATGACTATCATGTAGTGATCACGTGACTTAATGGCGCTGATCATGTGACTGATCATGCACTGATCATGTTTGCTATCATACACTGATCATGTGCCTCTGGAGGCAATAAACAAAGAGCTGAGTAGGCATGAATCAAACAGTCAGCAGGCAATAATCATGGAACTCAGCTGTGAGGAATCATGCTGCTCAGCTGGCAATAATCAAGCAGCTGAGCAGGCAGGAATTACACAGCACAGCTGGCAATTGTCAAGCAGATGACAGGCAGGAATCATGCAGCTCAGCTGGCAATTGTCAAGCAGATGAGCAGACAGTAATCACGCAGCTCAGCAGGCCCTGATCACGTGACTGAGCATGCACTGTTCACGTGGCTGATCATACACTGATCACGTGATTGATCATGCACTGATCACTTGGATATCATGCACTGATCACGTGGCTGATCATACACTGTTCACGTGTCTGATCATGCACTGATCACGTGGCTGATCATGCACTGATCACGTGACTGATCATGCACTGATCACGTGGCTGATCATGCACTGATCACGTGGCTATCATGCACTGATCACGTGACTGATCATGCACTGATCACGTGACTGATCATGCACTGATCACGTGGCTTATCATGCACTGATCATGTGACTGATCATGTGCTGATCATGTTTGGTGTCACACACTGATCATGTGCATCTGGAGGCAATGAACAAAGAGCTGAGTAGGCACGAATCAGTCAGCAGGCTATAATCATGGAACTCAGCTCTGAGAAATCATGCTGCTCAGCTGGCAATAATCAAGCAGATGAGCAGGCAGGAATTATGCAGCACAGGTGGCAATTGTCAAGCAGATGACAGGCAGGAATCGTGCAGCTCAGCTGGCAATTGTCAAGCAGATGAGCAGACAGTAATCACGCAGCTCAGCAGGCCCTGATCACGTGACTGAGCATGCACTGTTCACGTGGCTGATCACACACTGATCACGTGACTGATCATGCACTGATCACGTGGCTATCATGCACTGATCACGTGGCTGATCATGCACTGATCACGTGGCTATCATGCACTGATCACGTGGCTGATCATGCACTGATCACGGGACTGATCATGCACTGATCACGGGCTATCATGCACTGATACATGACTGACATGCACTGATCACGTGGCTGATCATGCACTGATCACGTGACTATCATGCACTGATCACGTGGCTATCATGCACTGATCACGTGGCTATCATGCACTGATCACGTGGCTGATCACACACGATCACGTGACTGATCATGCACTGATCACGTGGCTATCATGCACTGATCACGTGGCTGATCATGCACTGATCACGTAGCTACCATGCACTGATCACGTGACTGATCATGCACTGATCACGTAATTGATCATGCACTGATCACGTGGCTGATCATGCACTGATCACGTGACTGATCATGCACTGATCACGTGACTGATCATGCACTGATCACGTGGCTATCATGCACTGATCACGTGGCTGATCATGCAATGATCACGCAGCTATCATGCACTGATCACGTGACTGATCATGCACTGATCACGTGGCTGATCATGCACTGATCACGTGACTGATCATGCACTGATCACGTGACTGATCATGCACTGATCACGTGGCTATCATGCACTGATCACGTGGCTGATCATGCACTGATCACGCAGCTATCATGCACTGATCACGTGACTGATCATGCACTGATCACGTGACTGATCATGCACTGATCACGTGGCTATCATGCACTGATCACGTGGCTGATCATGCACTGATCACGTGCCTGATCATGCACTGATCACATGACTGATCATGCACTGATCACGTGACTGATCATGCACTGATCACGTGGCTATCATGCACTATCACGTGGCTGATCATGCAATGATCATGTAGCTACCATGTACTGGTCACGTGACTGATCATACACTGATCACGTGACTGATCATGCACTGATCACGTGGCTATCATGCACTGATCACGTGGCTGATCATGCACTGATCACGTGCCTGATCATGCACTGATCACGTGACTGATCATGCACTGATCACGTGCAATCATGCACTGATCACGTGGCTGATCATGCACTGATCACGTGGCTGATCATGCACTGATCACGTGGCTATCATGCACTGATCACGTGGCTGATCATGCACTGATACCGTGACTGAGCATGGACTGATCACATGACTATCATGTAGTGATCACGTGACTTAATGGCGCTGATCATGTGACTGATCATGCGCTGATCATGTTTGCTATCATACACTGATCATGTGCCTCTGGAGGCAATAAACAAAGAGCTGAGTAGGCATGAATCAAACAGTCAGCAGGCAATAATCATGGAACTCAGCTGTGAGGAATCATGCTGCTCAGCTGGCAATAATCAAGCAGCTGAGCAGGCAGGAATTACACAGCACAGCTGGCAATTGTCAAGCAGATGACAGGCAGGAATCATGCAGCTCAGCTGGCAATTGTCAAGCAGATGAGCAGACAGTAATCACGCAGCTCAGCAGGCCCTGATCACGTGACTGAGCATGCACTGTTCACGTGGCTGATCATACACTGATCACGTGATTGATCATGCACTGATCACTTGGATATCATGCACTGATCACGTGGCTGATCATACACTGTTCACGTGTCTGACCATGCACTGATCACGTGGCTGATCATGCACTGATCACGTGACTGATCATGCACTGATCACGTGGCTGATCATGCACTGATCACGTGGCTATCATGCACTGATCACGTGACTGATCATGCACTGATCACGTGATTGATCATGCACTGATCACGTGGCTTATCATGCACTGATCATGTGACTGATCATGTGCTGATCATGTTTGGTGTCACACACTGATCATGTGCATCTGGAGGCAATGAACAAAGAGCTGAGTAGGCAGGAATCAGTCAGCAGGCTATAATCATGGAACTCAGCTCTGAGAAATCATGCTGCTCAGCTGGCAATAATCAAGTAGATGAGCAGGCAGGAATTATGCAGCACAGGTGGCAATTGTCAAGCAGATGACAGGCAGGAATCGTGCAGCTCAGCTGGCAATTGTCAAGCAGATGAGCAGACAGTAATCACGCAGCTCAGCAGGCCCTGATCACGTGACTGAGCATGCACTGTTCACGTGGCTGATCACACACTGATCACGTGACTGATCATGCACTGATCACGTGGCTATCATGCACTGATCACGTGACTGATCATGCACTGATCACGTGGCTATCATGCACTGATCACGTGGCTGATCATGCACTGATCACGTGACTGATCATGCACTGATCACGGGCTATCATGCACTGATACATGACTGACATGCACTGATCACGTGGCTGATCATGCACTGATCACGTGACTATCATGCACTGATCACGTGGCTATCATGCACTGATCACGTGGCTATCATGCACTGATCACGTGGCTGATCATACACTGATCACGTGACTGATCATGCACTGATCACGTGGCTATCATGCACTGATCACGTGGCTGATCATGCACTGATCACGTAGCTATCATGCACTGATCACGTGACTGATCATGCACTGATCACGTGATTGATCATGCACTGATCACGTGGCTGATCATGCACTGATCACGTGACTGATCATGCACTGATCACGTGACTGATCATGCACTGATCACGTGGCTATCATGCACTGATCACGTGGCTGATCATGCACTGATCACGCAGCTATCATGCACTGATCACGTGACTGATCATGCACTGATCACGTGGCTGATCATGCACTGATCACGTGACTGATCATGCACTGATCACGTGACTGATCATGCACTGATCACGTGGCTATCATGCACTGATCACGTGGCTGATCATGCACTGATCACGCAGCTATCATGCACTGATCACGTGACTGATCATGCACTGATCACGTGACTGATCATGCACTGATCACGTGGCTATCATGCACTGATCACGTGGCTGATCATGCACTGATCACGTGCCTGATCATGCACTGATCACATGACTGATCATGCACTGATCACGTGACTGATCATGCACTGATCACGTGGCTATCATGCACTATCACGTGGCTGATCATGCAATGATCATGTAGCTACCATGTACTGGTCACGTGACTGATCATGCACTGATCACGTGACTGATCATGCACTGATCACGTGGCTATCATGCACTGATCACGTGGCTGATCATGCACTGATCACGTGCCTGATCATGCACTGATCACGTGACTGATCATGCACTGATCACGTGGCAATCATGCACTGATCACGTGGCTGATCATGCACTGATCACGTGGCTATCATGCACTGATCACGTGGCTATCATGCACTGATCACGTGGCTGATCATGCACTGATACCGTGACTGAGCATGGACTGATCACATGACTATCATGTAGTGATCACGTGACTTAATGGCGCTGATCATGTGACTGATCATGCGCTGATCATGTTTGCTATCATACACTGATCATGTGCCTCTGGAGGCAATAAACAAAGAGCTGAGTAGGCATGAATCAAACAGTCAGCAGGCAATAATCATGGAACTCAGCTGTGAGGAATCATGCTGCTCAGCTGGCAATAATCAAGCAGCTGAGCAGGCAGGAATTACACAGCACAGCTGGCAATTGTCAAGCAGATGACAGGCAGGAATCATGCAGCTCAGCTGGCAATTGTCAAGCAGATGAGCAGACAGTAATCACGCAGCTCAGCAGGCCCTGATCACGTGACTGAGCATGCACTGTTCACGTGGCTGATCATACACTGATCACGTGATTGATCATGCACTGATCACGTGGATATCATGCACTGATCACGTGGCTGATCATACACTGTTCACGTGTCTGACCATGCACTGATCACGTGGCTGATCATGCACTGATCACGTGACTGATCATGCACTGATCACGTGGCTGATCATGCACTGATCACGTGGCTGATCATGCACTGATCACGTGACTGATCATGCACTGATCACGTGACTGATCATGCACTGATCACGTGGCTTATCATGCACTGATCATGTGACTGATCATGTGCTGATCATGTTTGGTGTCACACACTGATCATGTGCATCTGGAGGCAATGAACAAAGAGCTGAGTAGGCAGGAATCAGTCAGCAGGCTATAATCATGGAACTCAGCTCTGAGAAATCATGCTGCTCAGCTGGCAATAATCAAGCAGATGAGCAGGCAGGAATTATGCAGCACAGGTGGCAATTGTCAAGCAGATGACAGGCAGGAATCGTGCAGCTCAGCTGGCAATTGTCAAGCAGATGAGCAGACAGTAATCACGCAGCTCAGCAGGCCCTGATCACGTGACTGAGCATGCACTGTTCACGTGGCTGATCACACACTGATCACGTGACTGATCATGCACTGATCACGTGGCTATCATGCACTGATCACGTGACTGATCATGCACTGATCACGTGGCTATCATGCACTGATCACGTGGCTGATCATGCACTGATCACGTGACTGATCATGCACTGATCACGGGCTATCATGCACTGACTACATGACTGACATGCACTGATCACGTGGCTGATCATGCACTGATCACGTGACTATCATGCACTGATCACGTGGCTATCATGCACTGATCACGTGGCTATCATGCACTGATCACGTGGCTGATCACACACGATCACGTGACTGATCATGCACTGATCACGTGGCTATCATGCACTGATCACGTGGCTGATCATGCACTGATCACGTAGCTATCATGCACTGATCACGTGACTGATCATGCACTGATCACGTAATTGATCATGCACTGATCACGTGGCTGATCATGCACTGATCACGTGACTGATCATGCACTGATCACGTGACTGATCATGCACTGATCACGTGGCTATCATGCACTGATCACGTGGCTGATCATGCACTGATCACGCAGCTATCATGCACTGATCACGTGACTGATCATGCACTGATCACGTGGCTGATCATGCACTGATCACGTGACTGATCATGCACTGATCACGTGACTGATCATGCACTGATCACGTGGCTATCATGCACTGATCACGTGGCTGATCATGCACTGATCACGCAGCTATCATGCACTGATCACGTGACTGATCATGCACTGATCACGTGACTGATCATGCACTGATCACGTGGCTATCATGCACTGATCACGTGGCTGATCATGCACTGATCACGTGCCTGATCATGCACTGATCACATGACTGATCATGCACTGATCACGTGACTGATCATGCACTGATCACGTGGCTATCATGCACTACTCACGTGGCTGATCATGCAATGATCATGTAGCTACCATGTACTGGTCACGTGACTGATCATGCACCCATCACGTGACTGATCATGCACTGATCACGTGGCTATCATGCACTGATCACGTGGCTGATCATGCACTGATCACGTGCCTGATCATGCACTGATCACGTGACTGATCATGCACTGATCACGTAGCAATCATGCACTGATCACGTGGCTGATCATGCACTGATCACGTGGCTATCATGCACTGATCACGTGGCTATCATGCACTGATCACGTGGCTGATCATGCACTGATACCGTGACTGAGCATGGACTGATCACATGACTATCATGTAGTGATCACGTGACTTAATGGCGCTGATCATGTGACTGATCATGCGCTGATCATGTTTGCTATCATACACTGATCATGTGCCTCTGGAGGCAATAAACAAAGAGCTGAGTAGGCATGAATCAAACAGTCAGCAGGCAATAATCATGGAACTCAGCTGTGAGGAATCATGCTGCTCAGCTGGCAATAATCAAGCAGCTGAGCAGGCAGGAATTACACAGCACAGCTGGCAATTGTCAAGCAGATGACAGGCAGGAATCATGCAGCTCAGCTGGCAATTGTCAAGCAGATGAGCAGACAGTAATCACGCAGCTCAGCAGGCCCTGATCACGTGACTGAGCATGCACTGTTCACGTGGCTGATCATACACTGATCACGTGATTGATCATGCACTGATCACTTGGATATCATGCACTGATCACGTGGCTGATCATACACTGTTCACGTGTCTGACCATGCACTGATCACGTGGCTGATCATGCACTGATCACGTGACTGATCATGCACTGATCACGTGGCTGATCATGCACTGATCACGTGGCTATCATGCACTGATCACGTGACTGATCATGCACTGATCACGTGACTGATCATGCACTGATCACGTGGCTTATCATGCACTGATCATGTGACTGATCATGTGCTGATCATGTTTGGTGTCACACACTGATCATGTGCATCTGGAGGCAATGAACAAAGAGCTGAGTAGGCAGGAATCAGTCAGCAGGCTATAATCATGGAACTCAGCTCTGAGAAATCATGCTGCTCAGCTGGCAATAATCAAGTAGATGAGCAGGCAGGAATTATGCAGCACAGGTGGCAATTGTCAAGCAGATGACAGGCAGGAATCGTGCAGCTCAGCTGGCAATTGTCAAGCAGATGAGCAGACAGTAATCACGCAGCTCAGCAGGCCCTGATCACGTGACTGAGCATGCACTGTTCACGTGGCTGATCACACACTGATCACGTGACTGATCATGCACTGATCACGTGGCTATCATGCACTGATCACGTGACTGATCATGCACTGATCACGTGGCTATCATGCACTGATCACGTGGCTGATCATGCACTGATCACGGGACTGATCATGCACTGATCACGGGCTATCATGCACTGACTACATGACTGACATGCACTGATCACGTGGCTGATCATGCACTGATCACGTGACTATCATGCACTGATCACGTGGCTATCATGCACTGATCACGTGGCTATCATGCACTGATCACGTGGCTGATCACACACGATCACGTGACTGATCATGCACTGATCACGTGGCTATCATGCACTGATCACGTGGCTGATCATGCACTGATCACGTAGCTATCATGCACTGGTCACGTGACTGATCATGCACTGATCACGTAATTGATCATGCACTGATCACGTGGCTGATCATGCACTGATCACGTGACTGATCATGCACTGATCACGTGACTGATCATGCACTGATCACGTGGCTATCATGCACTGATCACGTGGCTGATCATGCAATGATCACGCAGCTATCATGCACTGATCACGTGACTGATCATGCACTGATCACGTGGCTGATCATGCACTGATCACGTGACTGATCATGCACTGATCACGTGACTGATCATGCACTGATCACGTGGCTATCATGCACTGATCACGTGGCTGATCATGCACTGATCACGCAGCTATCATGCACTGATCACGTGACTGATCATGCACTGATCACGTGACTGATCATGCACTGATCACGTGGCTATCATGCACTGATCACGTGGCTGATCATGCACTGATCACGTGCCTGATCATGCACTGATCACATGACTGATCATGCACTGATCACGTGACTGATCATGCACTGATCACGTGGCTATCATGCACTACTCACGTGGCTGATCATGCAATGATCATGTAGCTACCATGTACTGGTCACGTGACTGATCATACACTGATCACGTGACTGATCATGCACTGATCACGTGGCTATCATGCACTGATCACGTGGCTGATCATGCACTGATCACGTGCCTGATCATGCACTGATCACGTGACTGATCATGCACTGATCACGTAGCAATCATGCACTGATCACGTGGCTGATCATGCACTGATCACGTGGCTGATCATGCACTGATCACGTGGCTATCATGCACTGATCACGTGGCTGATCATGCACTGATACCGTGACTGAGCATGGACTGATCACATGACTATCATGTAGTGATCACGTGACTTAATGGCGCTGATCATGTGACTGATCATGCGCTGATCATGTTTGCTATCATACACTGATCATGTGCCTCTGGAGGCAATAAACAAAGAGCTGAGTAGGCATGAATCAAACAGTCAGCAGGCAATAATCATGGAACTCAGCTGTGAGGAATCATGCTGCTCAGCTGGCAATAATCAAGCAGCTGAGCAGGCAGGAATTACACAGCACAGCTGGCAATTGTCAAGCAGATGACAGGCAGGAATCATGCAGCTCAGCTGGCAATTGTCAAGCAGATGAGCAGACAGTAATCACGCAGCTCAGCAGGCCCTGATCACGTGACTGAGCATGCACTGTTCACGTGGCTGATCATACACTGATCACGTGATTGATCATGCACTGATCACTTGGATATCATGCACTGATCACGTGGCTGATCATACACTGTTCACGTGTCTGACCATGCACTGATCACGTGGCTGATCATGCACTGATCACGTGACTGATCATGCACTGATCACGTGGCTGATCATGCACTGATCACGTGGCTATCATGCACTGGTCACGTGACTGATCATGCACTGATCACGTGACTGATCATGCACTGATCACGTGGCTTATCATGCACTGATCATGTGACTGATCATGTGCTGATCATGTTTGGTGTCACACACTGATCATGTGCATCTGGAGGCAATGAACAAAGAGCTGAGTAGGCAGGAATCAGTCAGCAGGCTATAATCATGGAACTCAGCTCTGAGAAATCATGCTGCTCAGCTGGCAATAATCAAGTAGATGAGCAGGCAGGAATTATGCAGCACAGGTGGCAATTGTCAAGCAGATGACAGGCAGGAATCGTGCAGCTCAGCTGGCAATTGTCAAGCAGATGAGCAGACAGTAATCACGCAGCTCAGCAGGCCCTGATCACGTGACTGAGCATGCACTGTTCACGTGGCTGATCACACACTGATCACGTGACTGATCATGCACTGATCACGTGGCTATCATGCACTGATCACGTGGCTGATCATGCACTGATCACGTGGCTATCATGCACTGATCACGTGGCTGATCATGCACTGATCACGGGACTGATCATGCACTGATCACGGGCTATCATGCACTGACACATGACTGACATGCACTGATCACGTGGCTGATCATGCACTGATCACGTGACTATCATGCACTGATCACGTGGCTATCATGCACTGATCACGTGGCTATCATGCACTGATCACGTGGCTGATCACACACGATCACGTGACTGATCATGCACTGATCACGTGGCTATCATGCACTGATCACGTGGCTGATCATGCACTGATCACGTAGCTATCATGCACTGATCACGTGACTGATCATGCACTGATCACGTAATTGATCATGCACTGATCACGTGGCTGATCATGCACTGATCACGTGACTGATCATGCACTGATCACGTGACTGATCATGCACTGATCACGTGGCTATCATGCACTGATCACGTGGCTGATCATGCACTGATCACGCAGCTATCATGCACTGATCACGTGACTGATCATGCACTGATCACGTGGCTGATCATGCACTGATCACGTGACTGATCATGCACTGATCACGTGGCTATCATGCACTGATCACGTGGCTGATCATGCACTGATCACGCAGCTATCATGCACTGATCACGTGACTGATCATGCACTGATCACGTGACTGATCATGCACTGATCACGTGGCTATCATGCACTGATCACGTGGCTGATCATGCACTGATCACGTGCCTGATCATGCACTGATCACATGACTGATCATGCACTGATCACGTGACTGATCATGCACTGATCACGTGGCTATCATGCACTATCACGTGGCTGATCATGCAATGATCATGTAGCTACCATGTACTGGTCACGTGACTGATCATGCACTGATCACGTGACTGATCATGCACTGATCACGTGGCTATCATGCACTGATCACGTGGCTGATCATGCACTGATCACGTGCCTGATCATGCACTGATCACGTGACTGATCATGCACTGATCACGTAGCAATCATGCACTGATCACGTGGCTGATCATGCACTGATCACGTGGCTATCATGCACTGATCACGTGGCTATCATGCACTGATCACGTGGCTGATCATGCACTGATACCGTGACTGAGCATGGACTGATCACATGACTATCATGTAGTGATCACGTGACTTAATGGCGCTGATCATGTGACTGATCATGCGCTGATCATGTTTGCTATCATACACTGATCATGTGCCTCTGGAGGCAATAAACAAAGAGCTGAGTAGGCATGAATCAAACAGTCAGCAGGCAATAATCATGGAACTCAGCTGTGAGGAATCATGCTGCTCAGCTGGCAATAATCAAGCAGCTGAGCAGGCAGGAATTACACAGCACAGCTGGCAATTGTCAAGCAGATGACAGGCAGGAATCATGCAGCTCAGCTGGCAATTGTCAAGCAGATGAGCAGACAGTAATCACGCAGCTCAGCAGGCCCTGATCACGTGACTGAGCATGCACTGTTCACGTGGCTGATCATACACTGATCACGTGATTGATCATGCACTGATCACTTGGATATCATGCACTGATCACGTGGCTGATCATACACTGTTCACGTGTCTGACCATGCACTGATCACGTGGCTGATCATGCACTGATCACGTGACTGATCATGCACTGATCACGTGGCTGATCATGCACTGATCACGTGGCTATCATGCACTGATCACGTGACTGATCATGCACTGATCACGTGATTGATCATGCACTGATCACGTGGCTTATCATGCACTGATCATGTGACTGATCATGTGCTGATCATGTTTGGTGTCACACACTGATCATGTGCATCTGGAGGCAATGAACAAAGAGCTGAGTAGGCAGGAATCAGTCAGCAGGCTATAATCATGGAACTCAGCTCTGAGAAATCATGCTGCTCAGCTGGCAATAATCAAGTAGATGAGCAGGCAGGAATTATGCAGCACAGGTGGCAATTGTCAAGCAGATGACAGGCAGGAATCGTGCAGCTCAGCTGGCAATTGTCAAGCAGATGAGCAGACAGTAATCACGCAGCTCAGCAGGCCCTGATCACGTGACTGAGCATGCACTGTTCACGTGGCTGATCACACACTGATCACGTGACTGATCATGCACTGATCACGTGGCTATCATGCACTGATCACGTGACTGATCATGCACTGATCACGTGGCTGTCATGCACTGATCACGTGGCTGATCATGCACTGATCACGTGACTGATCATGCACTGATCACGTGGCTATCATGCACTGATCACGTGGCTGATCATGCACTGATCACGGGACTGATCATGCACTGATCACGGGCTATCATGCACTGACACATGACTGATCATGCACTGATCACGTGACTATCATGCACTGATCACGTGGCTGATCATGCACTGATCACGTGGATATCATGCACTGATCACGTGGCTGATCATGCACTGATCACGTGACTGATCATGCACTGATCACGTGGCTATCATGCACTGATCACGTGGCTGATCATGCACTGATCACGTAGCTATCATGCACTGATCACGTGACTGATCATGCACTGATCACGTGACTGATCATGCACTGATCACGTGACTGATCATGCACTGATCACGTGACTGATCATGCACTGATCACGTGGCTATCATGCACTGATCACGTGGCTGATCATGCACTGATCACGCAGCTATCATGCACTGATCACGTGACTGATCATGCACTGATCACGTGGCTGATCATGCACTGATCACGTGACTGATCATGCACTGATCACGTGGCTATCATGCACTGATCACGTGGCTGATCATGCACTGATCACGCAGCTACCATGCACTGATCACGTGACTGATCATGCACTGATCACGTAATTGATCATGCACTGATCACGTGGCTATCATGCACTGATCACGTGGCTGATCATGCACTGATCACGTGCCTGATCATGCACTGATCACGTGACTGATCATGCACTGATCACGTGACTGATCATGCACTGATCACGTGGCTATCATGCACTATCACGTGGCTGATCATGCAATGATCATGTAGCTACCATGTACTGGTCACGTGACTGATCATACACTGATCACGTGACTGATCATGCACTGATCACGTGGCTATCATGCACTGATCACGTGGCTGATCATGCACTGATCACGTGCCTGATCATGCACTGATCACGTGACTGATCATGCACTGATCACGTAGCAATCATGCACTGATCACGTGGCTGATCATGCACTGATCACGTGGCTATCATGCACTGATCACGTGGCTATCATGCACTGATCACGTGGCTGATCATGCACTGATACCGTGACTGAGCATGGACTGATCACATGACTATCATGTAGTGATCACGTGACTTAATGGCGCTGATCATGTGACTGATCATGCGCTGATCATGTTTGCTATCATACACTGATCATGTGCCTCTGGAGGCAATAAACAAAGAGCTGAGTAGGCATGAATCAAACAGTCAGCAGGCAATAATCATGGAACTCAGCTGTGAGGAATCATGCTGCTCAGCTGGCAATAATCAAGCAGCTGAGCAGGCAGGAATTACACAGCACAGCTGGCAATTGTCAAGCAGATGACAGGCAGGAATCATGCAGCTCAGCTGGCAATTGTCAAGCAGATGAGCAGACAGTAATCACGCAGCTCAGCAGGCCCTGATCACGTGACTGAGCATGCACTGTTCACGTGGCTGATCATACACTGATCACGTGATTGATCATGCACTGATCACTTGGATATCATGCACTGATCACGTGGCTGATCATACACTGTTCACGTGTCTGACCATGCACTGATCACGTGGCTGATCATGCACTGATCACGTGACTGATCATGCACTGATCACGTGGCTGATCATGCACTGATCACGTGGCTGACCATGCACTGGTCACGTGACTGATCATGCACTGATCACGTGACTGATCATGCACTGATCACGTGGCTTATCATGCACTGATCATGTGACTGATCATGTGCTGATCATGTTTGGTGTCACACACTGATCATGTGCATCTGGAGGCAATGAACAAAGAGCTGAGTAGGCAGGAATCAGTCAGCAGGCTATAATCATGGAACTCAGCTCTGAGAAATCATGCTGCTCAGCTGGCAATAATCAAGTAGATGAGCAGGCAGGAATTATGCAGCACAGGTGGCAATTGTCAAGCAGATGACAGGCAGGAATCGTACAGCTCAGCTGGCAATTGTCAAGCAGATGAGCAGACAGTAATCACGCAGCTCAGCAGGCCCTGATCACGTGACTGAGCATGCACTGTTCACGTGGCTGATCACACACTGATCACGTGACTGATCATGCACTGATCACGTGGCTATCATGCACTGATCACGTGACTGATCATGCACTGATCACGTGTCATGCACTGATCACGTGGCTATCATGCACTGATCACGTGACTGATCATGCACTGATCACGTGGCTATCATGCACTGATCACGTGGCTGATCATGCACTGATCACGGGACTGATCATGCACTGATCACGGGCTATCATGCACTGACTACATGACTGACATGCACTGATCACGTGGCTGATCATGCACTGATCACGTGACTATCATGCACTGATCACGTGGCTATCATGCACTGATCACGTGGATATCATGCACTGATCACGTGGCTGATCACACACGATCACGTGACTGATCATGCACTGATCACGTGGCTATCATGCACTGATCACGTGGCTGATCATGCACTGATCACGTAGCTATCATGCACTGATCACGTGACTGATCATGCACTGATCACGTAATTGATCATGCACTGATCACGTGGCTGATCATGCACTGATCACGTGACTGATCATGCACTGATCACGTGACTGATCATGCACTGATCACGTGGCTATCATGCACTGATCACGTGGCTGATCATGCACTGATCACGCAGCTATCATGCACTGATCACGTGACTGATCATGCACTGATCACGTGGCTGATCATGCACTGATCACGTGACTGATCATGCACTGATCACGTGACTGATCATGCACTGATCACGTGGCTATCATGCACTGATCACGTGGCTGATCATGCACTGATCACGCAGCTACCATGCACTGATCACGTGACTGATCATGCACTGATCACGTGATTGATCATGCACTGATCACGTGGCTATCATGCACTGATCACGTGGCTGATCATGCACTGATCACGTGCCTGATCATGCACTGATCACATGACTGATCATGCACTGATCACGTGACTGATCATGCACTGATCACGTGGCTATCATGCACTACTCACGTGGCTGATCATGCAATGATCATGTAGCTACCATGTACTGGTCACGTGACTGATCATGCACTGATCACGTGACTGATCATGCACTGATCACGTGGCTATCATGCACTGATCACGTGGCTGATCATGCACTGATCACGTGCCTGATCATGCACTGATCACGTGACTGATCATGCACTGATCACGTAGCAATCATGCACTGATCACGTGGCTGATCATGCACTGATCACGTGGCTGATCATGCACTGATCACGTGGCTATCATGCACTGATCACGTGGCTGATCATGCACTGATACCGTGACTGAGCATGGACTGATCACATGACTATCATGTAGTGATCACGTGACTTAATGGCGCTGATCATGTGACTGATCATGCGCTGATCATGTTTGCTATCATACACTGATCATGTGCCTCTGGAGGCAATAAACAAAGAGCTGAGTAGGCATGAATCAAACAGTCAGCAGGCAATAATCATGGAACTCAGCTGTGAGGAATCATGCTGCTCAGCTGGCAATAATCAAGCAGCTGAGCAGGCAGGAATTACACAGCACAGCTGGCAATTGTCAAGCAGATGACAGGCAGGAATCATGCAGCTCAGCTGGCAATTGTCAAGCAGATGAGCAGACAGTAATCACGCAGCTCAGCAGGCCCTGATCACGTGACTGAGCATGCACTGTTCACGTGGCTGATCATACACTGATCACGTGATTGATCATGCACTGATCACTTGGATATCATGCACTGATCACGTGGCTGATCATACACTGTTCACGTGTCTGACCATGCACTGATCACGTGGCTGATCATGCACTGATCACGTGACTGATCATGCACTGATCACGTGGCTGATCATGCACTGATCACGTGGCTACCATGCACTGATCACGTGACTGATCATGCACTGATCACGTAATTGATCATGCACTGATCACGTGGCTTATCATGCACTGATCATGTGACTGATCATGTGCTGATCATGTTTGGTGTCACACACTGATCATGTGCATCTGGAGGCAATGAACAAAGAGCTGAGTAGGCAGGAATCAGTCAGCAGGCTATAATCATGGAACTCAGCTCTGAGAAATCATGCTGCTCAGCTGGCAATAATCAAGTAGATGAGCAGGCAGGAATTATGCAGCACAGGTGGCAATAGTCAAGGAGATGACAGGCAGGAATCGTACAGCTCAGCTGGCAATTGTCAAGCAGATGAGCAGACAGTAATCACGCAGCTCAGCAGGCCCTGATCACGTGACTGAGCATGCACTGTTCACGTGGCTGATCACACACTGATCACGTGACTGATCATGCACTGATCACGTGGCTATCATGCACTGATCACGTGGCTGATCATGCACTGATCACGTGGCTGATCATGCACTGATCACGTGGCTGATCATGCACTGATCACGTGACTGATCATGCACTGATCACGTGGCTGATCATGCACTGATCACGTGGCTATCATGCACTGATCACGTGACTGATCATGCACTGATCACGTGACTATCATGCACTGATCACGTGGCTGATCATGCACTGATCATGTGACTGATCATGCACTGATCACGTGGCTGATCATGCACTGATCATGTGCATCTGGAGGCAATGAACAAAGAGCTGAGTCAGGCATGAATCAGTCAGTGGCTATCATCATGGAACTCAGCACTGAGCATCATGCTGCTCAGCTGCAATGATCAAGCAGCTGAGCAGGCAGGAATCATGCAGCACAGGTGGCAATTGTCAAGCAGATGACAGGCAGGAATCGTGCAGCTCAGCTGGCAACTGATCATGCAGATGATCAGACAGTGATCACGCAGCTCATCATGCACTGATCACGTGACTGATCATGCACTGATCACGTGGCTGATCATGCACTGATCACGTGACTGATCATGCACTGATCACGTGGCTATCATGCACTGATCACGTGCTGATCATGCACTGATCACGTGACTGATCATGCACTGATCACGTGGCTGATCATGCACTGATCACGTGGCTGATCATGCACTGATCACGTGGCTGATCATGCACTGATCACGTGGCTATCATGCACTGATCACATGACTGATCATGCACTGATCACGTGACTGATCATGCACTGATCACGTGACTTATCATGCACTGATCATGTGACTGATCATGCGCTGATCATGTTTGCTATCATACACTGATCATGTGCCTCTGGAGGCAATAAACAAAGAGCTGAGTAGGCATGAATCAAACAGTCAGCAGGCAATAATCATGGAACTCAGCTGTGAGGAATCATGCTGCTCAGCTGGCAATAATCAAGCAGCTGAGCAGGCAGGAATTACACAGCACAGCTGGCAATTGTCAAGCAGATGACAGGCAGGAATCATGCAGCTCAGCTGGCAATTGTCAAGCAGATGAGCAGACAGTAATCACGCAGCTCAGCAGGCCCTGATCACGTGACTGAGCATGCACTGTTCACGTGGCTGATCATACACTGATCACGTGATTGATCATGCACTGATCACGTGGATATCATGCACTGATCACGTGGCTGATCATACACTGATCACGTGTCTGATCATGCACTGATCACGTGGCTGATCATGCACTGATCACGTGACTGATCATGCACTGATCACGTGGCTGATCATGCACTGATCACGTGGCTACCATGCACTGGTCACGTGACTGATCATGCACTGATCACGTGATTGATCATGCACTGATCACGTGGCTTATCATGCATTGATCATGTGACTGATCATGTGCTGATCATGTTTGGTGTCACACACTGATCATGTGCATCTGGAGGCAATGAACAAAGAGCTGAGTAGGCAGGAATCAGTCAGCAGGCTATAATCATGGAACTCAGCTCTGAGAAATCATGCTGCTCAGCTGGCAATAATCAAGCAGATGAGCAGGCAGGAATTATGCAGCACAGGTGGCAATTGTCAAGCAGATGACAGGCAGGAATCGTGCAGCTCAGCTGGCAATTGTCAAGCAGATGAGCAGACAGTAATCACGCAGCTCAGCAGGCCCTGATCACGTGACTGAGCATGCACTGTTCACGTGGCTGATCACACACTGATCACGTGAATGATCATGCACTGATCACGTGGCTATCATGCACTGATCACGTGACTGATCATGCACTGATCACGTGGCTATCATGCACTGATCACGTGGCTGATCATACACTGATCACGGGACTGATCATGCACTGATCACGGCGCTATCATGCACTGACTACATGACTGACATGCACTGATCACGTGGATGATCATGCACTGATCACGTGACTATCATGCACTGATCACGTGGCTATCATGCACTGATCACGTGGATATCATGCACTGATCACGTGGCTGATCACACACGATCACGTGACTGATCATGCACTGATCACGTGGCTATCATGCACTGATCACGTGGCTGATCATGCAATGATCACGTAGCTACCATGTACTGGTCACGTGACTGATCATGCACTGATCACGTAATTGATCATGCACTGATCACGTGGCTGATCATGCACTGATCACGTGACTGATCATGCACTGATCACGTGACTGATCATGCACTGATCACGTGGCTATCATGCACTGATCACGTGGCTGATCATGCACTGATCACGCAGCTACCATGCACTGATCACGTGACTGATCATGCACTGATCACGTGGCTGATCATGCACTGATCACGTGACTGATCATGCACTGATCACGTGACTGATCATGCACTGATCACGTGGCTATCATGCACTGATCACGTGGCTGATCATGCACTGATCACGCAGCTATCATGCACTGATCACGTGACTGATCATGCACTGATCATGTAATTGATCATGCACTGATCACGTGGCTATCATGCACTGATCACGTGGCTGATCATGCACTGATCACGTGCCTGATCATGCACAGATCACATGACTGATCATGCACTGATCACGTGACTGATCATGCACTGATCACGTGGCTATCATGCACTACTCACGTGGCTGATCATGCAATGATCATGTAGCTACCATGTACTGGTCACGTGACTGATCATACACCCATCAGGTGACTGATCATGCACTGATCACGTGGCTATCATGCACTGATCACGTGGCTGATCATACACTGATCACCTGCCTGGTCATGCACTGATCACGTGACTGATCATGCACTGATCACGTAGCAATCATGCACTGATCACGTGGCTGATCATGCACTGATCACGTGGCTATCATGCACTGATCACGTGGCTATCATGCACTGATCACGTGGCTGATCATGCACTGATACCATGACTGAGCATGGACTGATCACATGACTATCATGTAGTGATCACGTGACTTAATGGCGCTGATCATGTGACTGATCATGCGCTGATCATGTTTGCTATCATACACTGATCATGTGCCTCTGGAGGCAATAAACAAAGAGCTGAGTAGGCATGAATCAAACAGTCAGCAGGCAATAATCATGGAACTCAGCTGTGAGGAATCATGCTGCTCAGCTGGCAATAATCAAGCAGCTGAGCAGGCAGGAATTACACAGCACAGCTGGCAATTGTCAAGCAGATGACAGGCAGGAATCATGCAGCTCAGCTGGCAATTGTCAAGCAGATGAGCAGACAGTAATCACGCAGCTCAGCAGGCCCTGATCACGTGACTGAGCATGCACTGTTCACGTGGCTGATCATACACTGATCACGTGATTGATCATGCACTGATCACTTGGATATCATGCACTGATCACGTGGCTGATCATACACTGTTCACGTGTCTGACCATGCACTGATCACGTGGCTGATCATGCACTGATCACGTGACTGATCATGCACTGATCACGTGGCTGATCATGCACTGATCACGCAGCTACCATGCACTGGTCACATGACTGATCATGCACTGATCACGTAATTGATCATGCACTGATCACCTGGCTTATCATGCATTGATCATGTGACTGATCATGTGCTGATCATGTTTGGTGTCACACACTGATCATGTGCATCTGGAGGCAATGAACAAAGAGCTGAGTAGGCAGGAATCAGTCAGCAGGCTATAATCATGGAACTCAGCTCTGAGAAATCATGCTGCTCAGCTGGAAATAATCAAGTAGATGAGCAGGCAGGAATTATGCAGCACAGGTGGCAATAGTCAAGGAGATGACAGGCAGGAATCGTACAGCTCAGCTGGCAATTGTCAAGCAGATGAGCAGACAGTAATCACGCAGCTCAGCAGGCCCTGATCACGTGACTGAGCATGCACTGTTCACGTGGCTGATCATACACTGATCACGTGAATGATCATGCACTGATCACGTGGCTATCATGCACTGATCACGTGGCTGATCATGCACTGATCACGTGGCTGATCATGCACTGATCACGTGGCTGATCATGCACTGATCACGTGACTGATCATGCACTGATCACGTGGCTGATCATGCACTGATCACGTGGCTGATCATGCACTGATCACGTGACTGATCATGCACTGATCACGTGACTATCATGCACTGATCACGTGGCTTATCATGCACTGATCATGTGACTGATCATGCACTGATCATGTTTGGTGATCATGCACTGATCATGTGCATCTGGAGGCAATGAACAAAGAGCTGAGTAGGCATGAATCAGTCAGCAGGCTATAATCATGGAACTCAGCTCTGAGGAATCATGCTGCTCAGCTGGCAATAATCAAGCAGCTGATCAGGCAGGAATTATGCAGCACAGGTGGCAATTGTCAAGCAGATGACAGGCAGGAATCATGCAGCTCAGCTGGCAATTGTCATGCAGATGAGCAGACAGTAATCACGCAGCTCAGCAGGCCCTGATCACGTGACTGATCATGCACTGATCACGTGGCTGATCATGCACTGATCACGTGACTGATCATGCACTGATCACGTGGCTATCATGCACTGATCACGTGGCTGATCATGCACTGATCACGTGTCTGATCATGCACTGATCACGTGGCTGATCATGCACTGATCACGTGACTGATCATGCACTGATCACGTGGCTGATCATGCACTGATCACGTGGCTATCATGCACTGATCACATGACTGATCATGCACTGATCACGTGACTGATCATGCACTGATCACGTGGCTTATCATGCACTGATCATGTGACTGATCATGCGCTGATCATGTTTGCTATCATACACTGATCATGTGCCTCTGGAGGCAATGAACAAAGAGCTGAGTAGGCATGAATCAGTCAGCAGGCAATAATCATGGAACTCAGCTGTGAGGAATCATGCTGCTCAGCTGGCAATAATCAAGCAGCTGAGCAGGCAGGAATTATGCAGCACAGCTGGCAATTGTCAAGCAGATGACAGGCAGGAATCGTGCAGCTCAGCTGGCAATTGTCAAGCAGATGAGCAGACAGTAATCACGCAGCTCAGCAGGCCCTGATCACGTGACTGAGCATGCACTGTTCACGTGGCTGATCATACACTGATCACGTGATTGATCATGCACTGATCACGTGGCTATCATGCACTGATCACGTGGCTGATCATGCACTGATCACGTGCTGATCATGCACTGATCACGTGGCTGATCATGCACTGATCACGTGACTGATCATGCACTGATCACGTGGCTATCATGCACTGATCACAGCTACCATGCACTGATCACGTGGACTGATCATGCACTGATCACGTGACTATCATGCACTGATCACGTGGCTATCATGCACTGATCACGTGACTGATCATGCACTGATCACGTGGCTGATCACACACTGATCACGTGACTGATCATGCACTGATCACGTGGCTATCATGCACTGATCAATGGCTGATCATGCAATGATCACGTAGCTATCATGTACTGATCACGTGGCTGATCATGCACTGATCACGAATTGATCATGCACTGATCACGTGGCTGATCATGCACTGATCACGTGACTGATCATGCACTGATCACGTGACTGATCATGCACTGATCACGTGGCTGATCATGCACTGATCACGTGGCTGATCATGCACTGATCACGTGGCTATCATGCACTGATCACGTGACTGATCATGCACTGATCACGTGGCTGATCATGCACTGATCACGTGGCTGATCATGCACTGATCACGTGACTGATCATGCACTGATCACGTGGCTATCATGCACTGATCACGTGGCTGATCATGCACTGATCACGCAGCTATCATGCACTGATCACGTGACTGATCATGCACTGATCACGTAACTGATCATGCACTGATCACGTGGCTATCATGCACTGATCACGTGGCTGATCATGCACTGATCACGTGCCTGATCATGCACTGATCACGTGACTGATCATGCACTGATCACGTGACTGATCATGCACTGATCACGTGGCTATCATGCACTGATCACGTGGCTGATCATGCAATGATCACGTAGCTACCATGTACTGGTCACGTGACTGATCATGCACTGATCACGTGACTGATCATGCACTGATCACGTGGCTATCATGCACTGATCACGTGGCTGATCATGCACTGATCACGTGCCTGATCATGCACTGATCACGTGACTGATCATGCACTGATCACGTAGCAATCATGCACTGATCACGTGGCTGATCATGCACTGATCACGTGGCTGATCATGCACTGATCACGTGGCTGATCATGCACTGATCACGTGGCTGATCATGCACTGATACCGTGACTGAGCATGGACTGATCACATGACTATCATGTAGTGATCACGTGACTTAATGGCGCTGATCATGTGACTGATCATGCACTGATCATGTTTGCTATCATACACTGATCATGTGCCTCTGGAGGCAATAAACAAAGAGCTGAGTAGGCATGAATCAAACAGTCAGCAGGCAATAATCATGGAACTCAGCTGTGAGGAATCATGCTGCTCAGCTGGCAATAATCAAGCAGCTGAGCAGGCAGGAATTACACAGCACAGCTGGCAATTGTCAAGCAGATGACAGGCAGGAATCATGCAGCTCAGCTGGCAATTGTCAAGCAGATGAGCAGACAGTAATCACGCAGCTCAGCAGGCCCTGATCACGTGACTGAGCATGCACTGTTCACGTGGCTGATCATACACTGATCACGTGACTGATCATGCACTGATCACTTGGATATCATGCACTGATCACGTGGCTGATCATACACTGTTCACGTGTCTGATCATGCACTGATCACGTGGCTGATCATGCACTGATCACGTGGCTGATCATGCACTGATCACGTGGCTGATCATGCACTGATCACGTGGCTATCATGCACTGATCACATGACTGATCATGCACTGATCACGACTGATCATGCACTGATCACGTGGCTTATCATGCACTGATCATGTGACTGATCATGCGCTGATCATGTTTGGTGTCATACACTGATCATGTGCCTCTGGAGGCAATGAACAAAGAGCTGAGTAGGCATGAATCAGTCAGCAGGCTATAATCATGGAACTCAGCTCTGAGGAATCATGCTGCTCAGCTGGCAATAATCAAGCAGCTGAGCAGGCAGGAATTATGCAGCACAGCTGGCAATTGTCAAGCAGATGACAGGCAGGAATCATGCAGCTCAGCTGGCAATTGTCAAGCAGATGAGCAGACAGTAATCACGCAGCTCAGCAGGCCCTGATCACGTGACTGAGCATGCACTGTTCACGTGGCTGATCATACACTGATCACGTGATTGATCATGCACTGATCACTTGGATATCATGCACTGATCACGTGGCTGATCATACACTGTTCACGTGTCTGACCATGCACTGATCACGTGGCTGATCATGCACTGATCACGTGATTGATCATGCACTTATCACGTGGCTGATCATGCACTGATCACGCAGCTACCATGCACTGGTCACATGACTGATCATGCACTGATCACGTAATTGATCATGCACTGATCACCTGGCTTATCATGCATTGATCATGTGACTGATCATGTGCTGATCATGTTTGGTGTCACACACTGATCATGTGCATCTGGAGGCAATGAACAAAGAGCTGAGTAGGCAGGAATCAGTCAGCAGGCTATAATCATGGAACTCAGCTCTGAGAAATCATGCTGCTCAGCTGGAAATAATCAAGTAGATGAGCAGGCAGGAATTATGCAGCACAGGTGGCAATAGTCAAGGAGATGACAGGCAGGAATCGTACAGCTCAGCTGGCAATTGTCAAGCAGATGAGCAGACAGTAATCACGCAGCTCAGCAGGCCCTGATCACGTGACTGAGCATGCACTGTTCACGTGGCTGATCACACACTGATCACGTGACTGATCATGCACTGATCACGTGGCTCATCATGCACTGATCACGTGACTGATCATGCACTGATCACGTGCTATCATGCACTGATCACGTGGCTGATCATACACTGATCACGGGACTGATCATGCACTGATCACGGCGCTATCATGCACTGACTACATGACTCCACATGCACTGATCACGTGGATGATCATGCACTGATCACGTGACTATCATGCACTGATCACGTGGCTATCATGCACTGATCACGTGGATATCATGCACTGATCACGTGGCTGATCACACACGATCACATGACTGATCATGCACTGATCACGTGGCTATCATGCACTGATCACGTGGCTGATCATGCAATGATCACGTAGCTACCATGTACTGGTCACGTGACTGATCATGCAATGATCACGTAATTGATCATGCACTGATCACGTGGCTGATCATGCACTGATCACGTGACTGATCATGCACTGATCACGTGACTGATCATGCACTGATCACGTGGCTATCATGCACTGCTCACGTGGCTGATCATGCACTGATCACGCAGCTATCATGCACTGATCACGTGACTGATCATGCACTGATCACGTGGCTGATCATGCACTGATCACGTGACTGATCATGCACTGATCACGTGACTGATCATGCACTGATCACGTGGCTATCATGCACTGATCACGTGGCTGATCATGCACTGATCACGCAGCTACCATGTACTGATCACGTGACTGATCATGCACTGATCATGTAATTGATCATGCACTGATCACGTGGCTATCATGCACTGATCACGTGGCTGATCATACACTGATCACGTGCCTGGTCATGCACTGATCACATGACTGATCATGCACTGATCACGTCACTGATCATGCACTGATCACGTGGCTATCATGCACTACTCACGTGGCTGATCATGCAATGATCATGTAGCTACCATGTACTGGTCACGTGACTGATCATACACCCATCAGGTGACTGATCATGCACTGATCACGTGGCTATCATGCACTGATCATGTGGCTGATCATGCACTGATCACCTGCCTGGTCATGCACTGATCACGTGACTAATCATGAACTGATCACGTAGCAATCATTCACTGATCACCTGGCTGATCATGCACTGATCACGTGGCTATCATGCACTGATCACGTGGCTATCATGCACTGATCACGTGGCTGATCATGCACTGATACCATGACTGAGCATGGACTGATCACATGACTATCATGTAGTGATCACGTGACTTAATGGGCTGATCATGTGACTGATCATGCGCTGATCATGTTTGCTATCATACACTGATCATGTGCCTCTGGAGGCAATAAACAAAGAGCTGAGTAGGCATGAATCAAACAGTCAGCAGGCAATAATCATGGAACTCAGCTGTGAGGAATCATGCTGCTCAGCTGGCAATAATCAAGCAGCTGAGCAGGCAGGAATTACACAGCACAGCTGGCAATTGTCAAGCAGATGACAGGCAGGAATCATGCAGCTCAGCTGGCAATTGTCAAGCAGATGAGCAGACAGTAATCACGCAGCTCAGCAGGCCCTGATCACGTGACTGAGCATGCACTGTTCACGTGGCTGATCATACACTGATCACGTGATTGATCATGCACTGATCACTTGGATATCATGCACTGATCACGTGGCTGATCATACACTGTTCACGTGTCTGACCATGCACTGATCACGTGGCTGATCATGCACTGATCACGTGATTGATCATGCACTGATCACGTGGCTGATCATGCACTGATCACGCAGCTACCATGCACTGGTCACATGACTGATCATGCACTGATCACGTAATTGATCATGCACTGATCACGTGGCTTATCATGCACTGATCATGTGACTGATCATGTGCTGATCATGTTTGGTGTCACACACTGATCATGTGCATCTGGAGGCAATGAACAAAGAGCTGAGTAGGCAGGAATCAGTCAGCAGGCTATAATCATGGAACTCAGCTCTGAGAAATCATGCTGCTCAGCTGGAAATAATCAAGTAGATGAGCAGGCAGGAATTATGCAGCACAGGTGGCAATAGTCAAGCAGATGACAGGCAGGAATCGTACAGCTCAGCTGGCAATTGTCAAGCAGATGAGCAGACAGTAATCACGCAGCTCAGCAGGCCCTGATCACGTGACTGAGCATGCACTGTTCACGTGGCTGATCATACACTGATCACGTGACTGATCATGCACTGATCACGTGGCTATCATGCACTGATCACGTGGCTGATCATGCACTGATCACGTGACTGATCATGCACTGATCACGTGGCTGATCATGCACTGATCACGTGACTGATCATGCACTGATCACGTGGCTGATCATGCACTGATCACGTGGCTATCATGCACTGATCACATGACTGATCATGCACTGATCACGTGACTGATCATGCACTGATCACGTGGCTTATCATGCACTGATCATGTGACTGATCATGCACTGATCATGTTTGGTATCATACACTGATCATGTGCATCTGGAGGCAATGAACAAAGAGCTGAGTAGGCATGAATCAGTCAGCAGGCTATAATCATGGAACTCAGCTCTGAGAAATCATGCTGCTCAGCTGGCAATAATCAAGCAGCTGAGCAGGCAGGAATTATGCAGCACAGGTGGCAATTGTCAAGCAGATGACAGGCAGGAATCGTACAGCTCAGCTGGCAATTGTCAAGCAGATGAGCAGACAGTAATCACGCAGCTCAGCAGGCCCTGATCACGTGACTGAGCATGCACTGTTCACGTGGCTGATCATACACTGATCACGTGATTGATCATGCACTGATCACGTGGCTATCATGCACTGATCACGTGGCTGATCATACACTGATCACGTGTCTGATCATGCACTGATCACGTGGCTGATCATGCACTGATCACGTGATTGATCATGCACTGATCACGTGGCTGATCATGCACTGATCACGCAGCTACCATGCACTGGTCACATGACTGATCATGCACTGATCACGTAATTGATCATGCACTGATCACGTGGCTTATCATGCATTGATCATGTGACTGATCATGTGCTGATCATGTTTGGTGTCACACACTGATCATGTGCATCTGGAGGCAATGAACAAAGAGCTGAGTAGGCAGGAATCAGTCAGCAGGCTATAATCATGGAACTCAGCTCTGAGAAATCATGCTGCTCAGCTGGCAATAATCAAGCAGATGAGCAGGCAGGAATTATGCAGCACAGGTGGCAATTGTCAAGCAGATGACAGGCAGGAATCGTACAGCTCAGCTGGCAATTGTCAAGCAGATGAGCAGACAGTAATCACGCAGCTCAGCAGGCCCTGATCACGTGACTGAGCATGCACTGTTCACGTGGCTGATCATACACTGATCACGTGACTGATCATGCACTGATCACGTGGCTATCATGCACTGATCACGTGGCTGATCATGCACTGATCACGTAGCTATCATGCACTGATCACGTGGCTGATCATACACTGATCACGGGACTGATCATGCACTGATCACGGGCTATCATGCACTGACTACATGACTGACATGCACTGATCACGTGGCTGATCATGCACTGATCACGTGACTATCATGCACTGATCACGTGGCTATCATGCACTGATCACGTGGATATCATGCACTGATCACGTGGCTGATCACACACGATCACATGACTGATCATGCACTGATCACGTGGCTATCATGCACTGATCACGTGGCTGATCATGCAATGATCACGTAGCTACCATGTACTGGTCACGTGACTGATCATGCACTGATCACGTAATTGATCATGCACTGATCACGTGGCTGATCATGCACTGATCACGTGACTGATCATGCACTGATCACGTGACTGATCATGCACTGATCACGTGGCTATCATGCACTGATCACGTGGCTGATCATGCACTGATCACGCAGCTATCATGCACTGATCACGTGACTGATCATGCACTGATCACGTGGCTGATCATGCACTGATCACGTGACTGATCATGCACTGATCACGTGACTGATCATGCACTGATCACGTGGCTATCATGCACTGATCACGTGGCTGATCATGCACTGATCACGCAGCTACCATGCACTGATCACGTGACTGATCATGCACTGATCACGTAATTGATCATGCACTGATCACGTGGCTATCATGCACTGATCACGTGGCTGATCATGCACTGATCACGTGCCTGATCATGCACTGATCACATGACTGATCATGCACTGATCACGTGACTGATCATGCACTGATCACGTGGCTATCATGCACTACTCACGTGGCTGATCATGCAATGATCATGTAGCTACCATGTACTGGTCACGTGACTGATCATACACCATCAGGTGACTGATCATGCACTGATCACGTGGCTATCATGCACTGATCACGTGGCTGATCATACACTGATCACCTGCCTGGTCATGCACTGATCACGTGACTGATCATGCACTGATCACGTAGCAATCATGCACTGATCACCTGGCTGATCATGCACTGATCACGTGGCTATCATGCACTGATCACGTGGCTATCATGCACTGATCACGTGGCTGATCATGCACTGATACCGTGACTGAGCATGGACTGATCACATGACTATCATGTAGTGATCACGTGACTTAATGGCGCTGATCATGTGACTGATCATGCGCTGATCATGTTTGCTATCATACACTGATCATGTGCCTCTGGAGGCAATAAACAAAGAGCTGAGTAGGCATGAATCAAACAGTCAGCAGGCAATAATCATGGAACTCAGCTGTGAGGAATCATGCTGCTCAGCTGGCAATAATCAAGCAGCTGAGCAGGCAGGAATTACACAGCACAGCTGGCAATTGTCAAGCAGATGACAGGCAGGAATCATGCAGCTCAGCTGGCAATTGTCAAGCAGATGAGCAGACAGTAATCACGCAGCTCAGCAGGCCCTGATCACGTGACTGAGCATGCACTGTTCACGTGGCTGATCATACACTGATCACGTGATTGATCATGCACTGATCACTTGGATATCATGCACTGATCACGTGGCTGATCATACACTGTTCACGTGTCTGACCATGCACTGATCACGTGGCTGATCATGCACTGATCACGTGACTGATCATGCACTGATCACGTGGCTGATCATGCACTGATCACGCAGCTACCATGCACTGGTCACGTGACTGATCATGCACTGATCACGTAATTGATCATGCACTGATCACGTGGCTTATCATGCACTGATCATGTGACTGATCATGTGCTGATCATGTTTGGTGTCACACACTGATCATGTGCATCTGGAGGCAATGAACAAAGAGCTGAGTAGGCAGGAATCAGTCAGCAGGCTATAATCATGGAACTCAGCTCTGAGAAATCATGCTGCTCAGCTGGCAATAATCAAGTAGATGAGCAGGCAGGAATTATGCAGCACAGGTGGCAATAGTCAAGGAGATGACAGGCAGGAATCGTACAGCTCAGCTGGCAATTGTCAAGCAGATGAGCAGACAGTAATCACGCAGCTCAGCATGCCCTGATCACGTGACTGATCATGCACTGATCACGTGGCTGATCATGCACTGATCACGTGATTGATCATGCACTGATCACGTGGATATCATGCACTGATCACGTGGCTGATCATACACTGATCACGTGACTGATCATGCACTGATCACGTGGCTGATCATGCACTGATCACGTGACTGATCATGCACTGATCACGTGGCTGATCATGCACTGATCACGTGGCTATCATGCACTGATCACATGACTGATCATGCACTGATCACGTGACTGATCATGCACTGATCACGTGGCTTATCATGCACTGATCATGTGACTGATCATGCGCTGATCATGTTTGGTGTCATACACTGATCATGTGCATCTGGAGGCAATGAACAAAGAGCTGAGTAGGCATGAATCAGTCAGCAGGCAATAATCATGGAACTCAGCTGTGAGGAATCATGCTGCTCAGCTGGCAATAATCAAGCAGCTGAGCAGGCAGGAATTATGCAGCACAGGTGGCAATTGTCAAGCAGATGACAGGCAGGAATCGTGCAGCTCAGCTGGCAATTGTCAAGCAGATGAGCAGACAGTAATCACGCAGCTCAGCAGGCCCTGATCACGTGACTGAGCATGCACTGTTCACGTGGCTGATCATACACTGATCACGTGATTGATCATGCACTGATCACTTGGATATCATGCACTGATCACGTGGCTGATCATGCACTGTTCACGTGTCTGATCATGCACTGATCACGTGGCTGATCATGCACTGATCACGTGACTGATCATGCACTGATCACGTGGCTGATCATGCACTGATCACGCAGCTATCATGCACTGATCACATGACTGATCATGCACTGATCACGTGACTGATCATGCACTGATCACGTGGCTTATCATGCATTGATCATGTGACTGATCATGTGCTGATCATGTTTGGTGTCACACACTGATCATGTGCATCTGGAGGCAATGAACAAAGAGCTGAGTAGGCAGGAATCAGTCAGCAGGCTATAATCATGGAACTCAGCTCTGAGAAATCATGCTGCTCAGCTGGCAATAATCAAGTAGATGAGCAGGCAGGAATTATGCAGCACAGGTGGCAATTGTCAAGCAGATGACAGGCAGGAATCGTGCAGCTCAGCTGGCAATTGTCAAGCAGATGAGCAGACAGTAATCACGCAGCTCAGCAGGCCCTGATCACGTGACTGAGCATGCACTGTTCACGTGGCTGATCACACACTGATCACGTGAATGATCATGCACTGATCACGTGGCTATCATGCACTGATCACGTGACTGATCATGCACTGATCACGTAGCTATCATGCACTGATCACGTGGCTGATCATACACTGATCACGGGACTGATCATGCACTGATCACGGCGCTATCATGCACTGACTACATGACTCCACATGCACTGATCACGTGGATGATCATGCACTGATCACGTGACTATCATGCACTGATCACGTGGCTATCATGCACTGATCACGTGGATATCATGCACTGATCACGTGGCTGATCACACACGTATCACATGACTGATCATGCACTGATCACGTGGCTATCATGCACTGATCACGTGGCTGATCATGCAATGATCACGTAGCTACCATGTACTGGTCACGTGACTGATCATGCACTGATCACGTAATTGATCATGCACTGATCACGTGGCTGATCATGCACTGATCACGTGACTGATCATGCACTGATCACGTGACTGATCATGCACTGATCACGTGGCTATCATGCACTGATCACGTGGCTGATCATGCAATGATCACGCAGCTACCATGTACTGATCACGTGACTGATCATGCACTGATCACGTGGCTGATCATGCACTGATCACGTGACTGATCATGCACTGATCACGTGACTGATCATGCACTGATCACGTGGCTATCATGCACTGATCACGTGGCTGATCATGCACTGATCACGCAGCTACCATGTACTGGTCACGTGACTGATCATGCACTGATCATGTAATTGATCATGCACTGATCACGTGGCTATCATGCACTGATCACGTGGCTGGTCATACACTGATCACGTGCCTGGTCATGCACTGATCACATGACTGATCATGCACTGATCACGTCACTGATCATGCACTGATCACGTGGCTATCATGCACTACTCACGTGGCTGATCATGCAATGATCATGTAGCTACCATGTACTGGTCACGTGACTGATCATACACCCATCAGGTGACTGATCATGCACTGATCACGTGGCTATCATGCACTGATCATGTGGCTGATCATACACTGATCACCTGCCTGGTCATGCACTGATCACGTGACTAATCATGCACTGATCACGTAGCAATCATGCACTGATCACCTGGCTGATCATGCACTGATCACGTGGCTATCATGCACTGATCACGTGGCTATCATGCACTGATCACGTGGCTGATCATGCACTGATACCATGACTGAGCATGGACTGATCACATGACTATCATGTAGTGATCACGTGACTTAATGGCGCTGATCATGTGACTGATCATGCGCTGATCATGTTTGCTATCATACACTGATCATGTGCCTCTGGAGGCAATAAACAAAGAGCTGAGTAGGCATGAATCAAACAGTCAGCAGGCAATAATCATGGAACTCAGCTGTGAGGAATCATGCTGCTCAGCTGGCAATAATCAAGCAGCTGAGCAGGCAGGAATTACACAGCACAGCTGGCAATTGTCAAGCAGATGACAGGCAGGAATCATGCAGCTCAGCTGGCAATTGTCAAGCAGATGAGCAGACAGTAATCACGCAGCTCAGCAGGCCCTGATCACGTGACTGAGCATGCACTGTTCACGTGGCTGATCATACACTGATCACGTGATTGATCATGCACTGATCACTTGGATATCATGCACTGATCACGTGGCTGATCATACACTGTTCACGTGTCTGACCATGCACTGATCACGTGGCTGATCATGCACTGATCACGTGACTGATCATGCACTGATCACGTGGCTGATCATGCACTGATCACGCAGCTACCATGCACTGGTCACATGACTGATCATGCACTGATCACGTAATTGATCATGCACTGATCACCTGGCTTATCATGCATTGATCATGTGACTGATCATGTGCTGATCATGTTTGGTGTCACACACTGATCATGTGCATCTGGAGGCAATGAACAAAGAGCTGAGTAGGCAGGAATCAGTCAGCAGGCTATAATCATGGAACTCAGCTCTGAGAAATCATGCTGCTCAGCTGGAAATAATCAAGTAGATGAGCAGGCAGGAATTATGCAGCACAGGTGGCAATAGTCAAGGAGATGACAGGCAGGAATCGTACAGCTCAGCTGGCAATTGTCAAGCAGATGAGCAGACAGTAATCACGCAGCTCAGCAGGCCCTGATCACGTGACTGAGCATGCACTGTTCACGTGGCTGATCATACACTGATCACGTGATTGATCATGCACTGATCACGTGGCTATCATGCACTGATCACGTGGCTGATCATGCACTGATCACGTGTCTGATCATGCACTGATCACGTGGCTGATCATGCACTGATCACGTGACTGATCATGCACTGATCACGTGGCTGATCATGCACTGATCACGCAGCTATCATGCACTGATCACGTGACTGATCATGCACTGATCACGTGACTGATCATGCACTGATCACGTGGCTTATCATGCACTGATCATGTGACTGATCATGCACTGATCATGTTTGGTGTCATACACTGATCATGTGCATCTGGAGGCAATGAACAAAGAGCTGAGTAGGCAGGAATCAGTCAGCAGGCTATAATCATGGAACTCAGCTCTGAGAAATCATGCTGCTCAGCTGGCAATAATCAAGCAGATGAGCAGGCAGGAATTATGCAGCACAGGTGGCAATTGTCAAGCAGATGACAGGCAGGAATCGTGCAGCTCAGCTGGCAATTGTCAAGCAGATGAGCAGACAGTAATCACGCAGCTCAGCAGGCCCTGATCACGTGACTGAGCATGCACTGATCACGTGGCTGATCATACACTGATCACGTGACTGATCATGCACTGATCACGTGGATATCATGCACTGATCACGTGGCTGATCATACACTGATCACGTGTCTGATCATGCACTGATCACGTGGCTGATCATGCACTGATCACGTGACTGATCATGCACTGATCACGTGGCTGATCATGCACTGATCACGTGGCTATCATGCACTGATCACATGACTGATCATGCACTGATCACGTGACTGATCATGCACTGATCACGTGGCTTATCATGCACTGATCATGTGACTGATCATGCGCTGATCATGTTTGGTGTCATACACTGATCATGTGCATCTGGAGGCAATGAACAAAGAGCTGAGTAGGCATGAATCAGTCAGCAGGCTATAATCATGGAACTCAGCTCTGAGAAATCATGCTGCTCAGCTGGCAATAATCAAGCAGCTGAGCAGGCAGGAATTATGCAGCACAGGTGGCAATTGTCAAGCAGATGACAGGCAGGAATCGTGCAGCTCAGCTGGCAATTGTCAAGCAGATGAGCAGACAGTAATCACGCAGCTCAGCAGGCCCTGATCACGTGACTGAGCATGCACTGTTCACGTGGCTGATCATACACTGATCACGTGATTGATCATGCACTGATCACTTGGATATCATGCACTGATCACGTGGCTGATCATACACTGTTCACGTGTCTGATCATGCACTGATCACGTGGCTGATCATGCACTGATCACGTGATTGATCATGCACTGATCACGTGGCTGATCATGCACTGATCACGCAGCTACCATGTACTGGTCACATGACTGATCATGCACTGATCACGTAATTGATCATGCACTGATCACCTGGCTTATCATGCATTGATCATGTGACTGATCATGTGCTGATCATGTTTGGTGTCACACACTGATCATGTGCATCTGGAGGCAATGAACAAAGAGCTGAGTAGGCAGGAATCAGTCAGCAGGCTATAATCATGGAACTCAGCTCTGAGAAATCATGCTGCTCAGCTGGCAATAATCAAGTAGATGAGCAGGCAGGAATTATGCAGCACAGGTGGCAATTGTCAAGGAGATGACAGGCAGGAATCGTACAGCTCAGCTGGCAATTGTCAAGCAGATGAGCAGACAGTAATCACGCAGCTCAGCAGGCCCTGATCACGTGACTGAGCATGCACTGTTCACGTGGCTGATCACACACTATCACGTGAATGATCATGCACTGATCACGTGGCTATCATGCACTGATCACGTGACTGATCATGCACTGATCACGTAGCTATCATGCACTGATCACGTGGCTGATCATACACTGATCACGGGACTGATCATGCACTGATCACGGGCTATCATGCACTGACTACATGACTCCACATGCACTGATCACGTGGATGATCATGCACTGATCACGTGACTATCATGCACTGATCACGTGGCTATCATGCACTGATCAGGTGGATATCATGCACTGATCACGTGGCTGATCACACACGTATCACATGACTGATCATGCACTGATCACGTGGCTATCATGCACTGATCACGTGGCTGATCATGCAATGATCACGTAGCTACCATGTACTGGTCACGTGACTGATCATGCAATGATCACGTAATTGATCATGCACTGATCATGTGGCTGATCATGCACTGATCACGTGACTGATCATGCACTGATCACGTGACTGATCATGCACTGATCACGTGGCTATCATGCACTGCTCACGTGGCTGATCATGCAATGATCACGCAGCTATCATGCACTGATCACGTGACTGATCATGCACTGATCACGTGGCTGATCATGCACTGATCACGTGACTGATCATGCACTGATCACGTGACTGATCATGCACTGATCACGTGGCTATCATGCACTGATCACGTGGCTGATCATGCACTGATCACGCAGCTACCATGTACTGGTCACGTGACTGATCATGCACTGATCATGTAATTGATCATGCACTGATCACGTGGCTATCATGCACTGATCACGTGGCTGATCATGCACTGATCACGTGCCTGATCATGCACTGATCACATGACTGATCATGCACTGATCACGTGACTGATCATGCACTGATCACGTGGCTATCATGCACTACTCACGTGGCTGATCATGCAATGATCATGTAGCTACCATGTACTGGTCACGTGACTGATCATACACCCATCAGGTGACTGATCATGCACTGATCACGTGGCTATCATGCACTGATCACGTGGCTGATCATACACTGATCACCTGCCTGGTCATGCACTGATCACGTGACTAATCATGCACTGATCACGTAGCAATCATGCACTGATCACCTGGCTGATCATGCACTGATCACGTGGCTATCATGCACTGATCACGTGGCTATCATGCACTGATCACGTGGCTGATCATGCACTGATACCATGACTGAGCATGGACTGATCACATGACTATCATGTAGTGATCACGTGACTTAATGGGGCTGATCATGTGACTGATCATGCGCTGATCATGTTTGCTATCATACACTGATCATGTGCCTCTGGAGGCAATAAACAAAGAGCTGAGTAGGCATGAATCAAACAGTCAGCAGGCAATAATCATGGAACTCAGCTGTGAGGAATCATGCTGCTCAGCTGGCAATAATCAAGCAGCTGAGCAGGCAGGAATTACACAGCACAGCTGGCAATTGTCAAGCAGATGACAGGCAGGAATCATGCAGCTCAGCTGGCAATTGTCAAGCAGATGAGCAGACAGTAATCACGCAGCTCAGCAGGCCCTGATCACGTGACTGAGCATGCACTGTTCACGTGGCTGATCATACACTGATCACGTGATTGATCATGCACTGATCACTTGGATATCATGCACTGATCACGTGGCTGATCATACACTGTTCACGTGTCTGACCATGCACTGATCACGTGGCTGATCATGCACTGATCACGTGACTGATCATGCACTGATCACGTGGCTGATCATGCACTGATCACGCAGCTACCATGCACTGGTCACGTGACTGATCATGCACTGATCACGTAATTGATCATGCACTGATCACCTGGCTTATCATGCACTGATCATGTGACTGATCATGTGCTGATCATGTTTGGTGTCACACACTGATCATGTGCATCTGGAGGCAATGAACAAAGAGCTGAGTAGGCAGGAATCAGTCAGCAGGCTATAATCATGGAACTCAGCTCTGAGAAATCATGCTGCTCAGCTGGAAATAATCAAGTAGATGAGCAGGCAGGAATTATGCAGCACAGGTGGCAATAGTCAAGGAGATGACAGGCAGGAATCGTACAGCTCAGCTGGCAATTGTCAAGCAGATGAGCAGACAGTAATCACGCAGCTCAGCAGGCCCTGATCACGTGACTGATCATGCACTGATCACGTGGCTGATCATGCACTGATCACGTGACTGATCATGCACTGATCACGTGGCTATCATGCACTGATCACGTGGCTGATCATGCACTGATCACGTGTCTGATCATGCACTGATCACGTGGCTGATCATGCACTGATCACGTGACTGATCATGCACTGATCACGTGGCTGATCATGCACTGATCACGCAGCTATCATGCACTGATCACGTGACTGATCATGCACTGATCACGTGATTGATCATGCACTGATCACGTGGCTTATCATGCACTGATCATGTGACTGATCATGTGCTGATCATGTTTGGTGTCATACACTGATCATGTGCATCTGGAGGCAATGAACAAAGAGCTGAGTAGGCAGGAATCAGTCAGCAGGCTATAATCATGGAACTCAGCTCTGAGAAATCATGCTGCTCAGCTGGCAATAATCAAGTAGATGAGCAGGCAGGAATTATGCAGCACAGGTGGCAATTGTCAAGCAGATGACAGGCAGGAATCGTACAGCTCAGCTGGCAATTGTCAAGCAGATGAGCAGACAGTAATCACGCAGCTCAGCAGGCCCTGATCACGTGACTGAGCATGCACTGTTCACGTGGCTGATCATACACTGATCACGTGACTGATCATGCACTGATCACGTGGATATCATGCACTGATCACGTGGCTGATCATGCACTGTTCACGTGTCTGATCATGCACTGATCACGTGGCTGATCATGCACTGATCACGTGACTGATCATGCACTGATCACGTGGCTGATCATGCACTGATCACGTGGCTATCATGCACTGATCACATGACTGATCATGCACTGATCACGTGACTGATCATGCACTGATCACGTGGCTTATCATGCATTGATCATGTGACTGATCATGTGCTGATCATGTTTGGTGTCATACACTGATCATGTGCATCTGGAGGCAATGAACAAAGAGCTGAGTAGGCAGGAATCAGTCAGCAGGCTATAATCATGGAACTCAGCTCTGAGAAATCATGCTGCTCAGCTGGCAATAATCAAGCAGATGAGCAGGCAGGAATTATGCAGCACAGGTGGCAATTGTCAAGCAGATGACAGGCAGGAATCGTGCAGCTCAGCTGGCAATTGTCAAGCAGATGAGCAGACAGTAATCACGCAGCTCAGCAGGCCCTGATCACGTGACTGAGCATGCACTGTTCACGTGGCTGATCACACACTGATCACGTGAATGATCATGCACTGATCACGTGGCTATCATGCACTGATCACGTGGCTGATCATGCACTGATCACGTAGCTATCATGCACTGATCACGTGGCTGATCATACACTGATCACGGGACTGATCATGCACTGATCACGGGCTATCATGCACTGACTACATGACTCCACATGCACTGATCACGTGATGATCATGCACTGATCACGTGACTATCATGCACTGATCACGTGGCTATCATGCACTGATCACGTGGATATCATGCACTGATCACGTGGCTGATCACACACGATCACATGACTGATCATGCACTGATCACGTGGCTATCATGCACTGATCACGTGGCTGATCATGCAATGATCACGTAGCTACCATGTACTGGTCACGTGACTGATCATGCACTGATCACGTAATTGATCATGCACTGATCACGTGGCTGATCATGCACTGATCACGTGACTGATCATGCACTGATCACGTGACTGATCATGCACTGATCACGTGGCTATCATGCACTGATCACGTGGCTGATCATGCACTGATCACGCAGCTATCATGCACTGATCACGTGACTGATCATGCACTGATCACGTGGCTGATCATGCACTGATCACGTGACTGATCATGCACTGATCACGTGACTGATCATGCACTGATCACGTGGCTATCATGCACTGATCACGTGGCTGATCATGCACTGATCACGCAGCTATCATGCACTGATCACGTGACTGATCATGCACTGATCACGTAATTGATCATGCACTGATCACGTGGCTATCATGCACTGATCACGTGGCTGATCATGCACTGATCACGTGCCTGATCATGCACTGATCACATGACTGATCATGCACTGATCACGTGACTGATCATGCACTGATCACGTGGCTATCATGCACTACTCACGTGGCTGATCATGCAATGATCATGTAGCTACCATGTACTGGTCACGTGACTGATCATACACCCATCAGGTGACTGATCATGCACTGATCACGTGGCTATCATGCACTGATCACGTGGCTGATCATACACTGATCACGTGCCTGGTCATGCACTGATCACGTGACTAATCATGCACTGATCACGTAGCAATCATGCACTGATCACCTGGCTGATCATGCACTGATCACGTGGCTGATCATGCACTGATCACGTGGCTATCATGCACTGATCACGTGGCTGATCATGCACTGATACCATGACTGAGCATGGACTGATCACATGACTATCATGTAGTGATCACGTGACTTAATGGCGCTGATCATGTGACTGATCATGCGCTGATCATGTTTGCTATCATACACTGATCATGTGCCTCTGGAGGCAATAAACAAAGAGCTGAGTAGGCATGAATCAAACAGTCAGCAGGCAATAATCATGGAACTCAGCTGTGAGGAATCATGCTGCTCAGCTGGCAATAATCAAGCAGCTGAGCAGGCAGGAATTACACAGCACAGCTGGCAATTGTCAAGCAGATGACAGGCAGGAATCATGCAGCTCAGCTGGCAATTGTCAAGCAGATGAGCAGACAGTAATCACGCAGCTCAGCAGGCCCTGATCACGTGACTGAGCATGCACTGTTCACGTGGCTGATCATACACTGATCACGTGATTGATCATGCACTGATCACTTGGATATCATGCACTGATCACGTGGCTGATCATACACTGTTCACGTGTCTGACCATGCACTGATCACGTGGCTGATCATGCACTGATCACGTGACTGATCATGCACTGATCACGTGGCTGATCATGCACTGATCACGCAGCTACCATGCACTGGTCACGTGACTGATCATGCACTGATCACGTAATTGATCATGCACTGATCACGTGGCTTATCATGCACTGATCATGTGACTGATCATGTGCTGATCATGTTTGGTGTCACACACTGATCATGTGCATCTGGAGGCAATGAACAAAGAGCTGAGTAGGCAGGAATCAGTCAGCAGGCTATAATCATGGAACTCAGCTCTGAGAAATCATGCTGCTCAGCTGGCAATAATCAAGTAGATGAGCAGGCAGGAATTATGCAGCACAGGTGGCAATAGTCAAGGAGATGACAGGCAGGAATCGTACAGCTCAGCTGGCAATTGTCAAGCAGATGAGCAGACAGTAATCACGCAGCTCAGCAGGCCCTGATCACGTGACTGAGCATGCACTGTTCACGTGGCTGATCATACACTGATCACGTGATTGATCATGCACTGATCACGTGGATATCATGCACTGATCACGTGGCTGATCATACACTGATCACGTGTCTGATCATGCACTGATCACGTGGCTGATCATGCACTGATCACGTGACTGATCATGCACTGATCACGTGGCTGATCATGCACTGATCACGCAGCTACCATGCACTGGTCACATGACTGATCATGCACTGATCACGTAATTGATCATGCACTGATCACGTGGCTTATCATGCACTGATCATGTGACTGATCATGTGCTGATCATGTTTGGTGTCACACACTGATCATGTGCATCTGGAGGCAATGAACAAAGAGCTGAGTAGGCAGGAATCAGTCAGCAGGCTATAATCATGGAACTCAGCTCTGAGAAATCATGCTGCTCAGCTGGCAATAATCAAGCAGATGAGCAGGCAGGAATTATGCAGCACAGGTGGCAATTGTCAAGCAGATGACAGGCAGGAATCGTACAGCTCAGCTGGCAATTGTCAAGCAGATGAGCAGACAGTAATCACGCAGCTCAGCAGGCCCTGATCACGTGACTGAGCATGCACTGTTCACGTGGCTGATCATACACTGATCACGTGATTGATCATGCACTGATCACGTGGATATCATGCACTGATCACGTGGCTGATCATGCACTGATCACGTGTCTGATCATGCACTGATCACGTGGCTGATCATGCACTGATCACGTGACTGATCATGCACTGATCACGTGGCTGATCATGCACTGATCACGTGGCTATCATGCACTGATCACGTGACTGATCATGCACTGATCACGTGACTGATCATGCACTGATCACGTGGCTTATCATGCACTGATCATGTGACTGATCATGTGCTGATCATGTTTGGTGTCATACACTGATCATGTGCATCTGGAGGCAATGAACAAAGAGCTGAGTAGGCAGGAATCAGTCAGCAGGCTATAATCATGGAACTCAGCTCTGAGAAATCATGCTGCTCAGCTGGCAATAATCAAGCAGATGAGCAGGCAGGAATTATGCAGCACAGGTGGCAATTGTCAAGCAGATGACAGGCAGGAATCGTACAGCTCAGCTGGCAATTGTCAAGCAGATGAGCAGACAGTAATCACGCAGCTCAGCAGGCCCTGATCACGTGACTGAGCATGCACTGTTCACGTGGCTGATCATACACTGATCACGTGATTGATCATGCACTGATCACGTGGATATCATGCACTGATCACGTGGCTGATCATACACTGTTCACGTGTCTGATCATGCACTGATCACGTGGCTGATCATGCACTGATCACGTGACTGATCATGCACTGATCACGTGGCTGATCATGCACTGATCACGTGGCTACCATGCACTGATCACATGACTGATCATGCACTGATCACGTAATTGATCATGCACTGATCACGTGGCTTATCATGCACTGATCATGTGACTGATCATGCACTGATCATGTTTGGTGTCATACACTGATCATGTGCATCTGGAGGCAATGAACAAAGAGCTGAGTAGGCAGGAATCAGTCAGCAGGCTATAATCATGGAACTCAGCTCTGAGAAATCATGCTGCTCAGCTGGCAATAATCAAGTAGATGAGCAGGCAGGAATTATGCAGCACAGGTGGCAATAGTCAAGCAGATGACAGGCAGGAATCGTACAGCTCAGCTGGCAATTGTCAAGCAGATGAGCAGACAGTAATCACGCAGCTCAGCAGGCCCTGATCACGTGACTGATCATGCACTGTTCACGTGGCTGATCATACACTGATCACGTGACTGATCATGCACTGATCACGTGGATATCATGCACTGATCACGTGGCTGATCATACACTGATCACGTGTCTGATCATGCACTGATCACGTGGCTGATCATGCACTGATCACGTGACTGATCATGCACTGATCACGTGGCTGATCATGCACTGATCACGCAGCTACCATGCACTGGTCACGTGACTGATCATGCACTGATCACGTGACTGATCATGCACTGATCACGTGGCTTATCATGCACTGATCATGTGACTGATCATGCACTGATCATGTTTGGTGTCATACACTGATCATGTGCATCTGGAGGCAATGAACAAAGAGCTGAGTAGGCAGGAATCAGTCAGCAGGCTATAATCATGGAACTCAGCTCTGAGAAATCATGCTGCTCAGCTGGCAATAATCAAGCAGCTGAGCAGGCAGGAATTATGCAGCACAGGTGGCAATTGTCAAGCAGATGACAGGCAGGAATCGTACAGCTCAGCTGGCAATTGTCAAGCAGATGAGCAGACAGTAATCACGCAGCTCAGCAGGCCCTGATCACGTGACTGAGCATGCACTGTTCACGTGGCTGATCATACACTGATCACGTGACTGATCATGCACTGATCACGTGGATATCATGCACTGATCACGTGGCTGATCATGCACTGTTCACGTGTCTGATCATGCACTGATCACGTGGCTGATCATGCACTGATCACGTGACTGATCATGCACTGATCACGTGGCTGATCATGCACTGATCACGCAGCTATCATGCACTGATCACATGACTGATCATGCACTGATCACGTAATTGATCATGCACTGATCACGTGGCTTATCATGCATTGATCATGTGACTGATCATGTGCTGATCATGTTTGGTGTCATACACTGATCATGTGCATCTGGAGGCAATGAACAAAGAGCTGAGTAGGCAGGAATCAGTCAGCAGGCTATAATCATGGAACTCAGCTCTGAGAAATCATGCTGCTCAGCTGGCAATAATCAAGTAGATGAGCAGGCAGGAATTATGCAGCACAGGTGGCAATTGTCAAGCAGATGACAGGCAGGAATCGTGCAGCTCAGCTGGCAATTGTCAAGCAGATGAGCAGACAGTAATCACGCAGCTCAGCAGGCCCTGATCACGTGACTGAGCATGCACTGTTCACGTGGCTGATCACACACTGATCACGTGAATGATCATGCACTGATCACGTGGCTATCATGCACTGATCACGTGACTGATCATGCACTGATCACGTGCTATCATGCACTGATCACGTGGCTGATCATACACTGATCACGGGACTGATCATGCACTGATCACGGGCTATCATGCACTGACTACATGACTGACATGCACTGATCACGTGGATGATCATGCACTGATCACGTGACTATCATGCACTGATCACGTGGCTATCATGCACTGATCACGTGGATATCATGCACTGATCACGTGGCTGATCACACACGATCACATGACTGATCATGCACTGATCACGTGGCTATCATGCACTGATCACGTGGCTGATCATGCAATGATCACGTAGCTACCATGTACTGGTCACGTGACTGATCATGCACTGATCACGTAATTGATCATGCACTGATCACGTGGCTGATCATGCACTGATCACGTGACTGATCATGCACTGATCACGTGACTGATCATGCACTGATCACGTGGCTATCATGCACTGATCACGTGGCTGATCATGCACTGATCACGCAGCTATCATGCACTGATCACGTGACTGATCATGCACTGATCACGTGGCTGATCATGCACTGATCACGTGACTGATCATGCACTGATCACGTGACTGATCATGCACTGATCACGTGGCTATCATGCACTGATCACGTGGCTGATCATGCACTGATCACGCAGCTATCATGCACTGATCACGTGACTGATCATGCACTGATCACGTAACTGATCATGCACTGATCACGTGGCTATCATGCACTGATCACGTGGCTGATCATACACTGATCACGTGCCTGATCATGCACTGATCACATGACTGATCATGCACTGATCACGTGACTGATCATGCACTGATCACGTGGCTATCATGCACTACTCACGTGGCTGATCATGCAATGATCATGTAGCTACCATGTACTGGTCACGTGACTGATCATACACCCATCAGGTGACTGATCATGCACTGATCACGTGGCTATCATGCACTGATCACGTGGCTGATCATACACTGATCACCTGCCTGGTCATGCACTGATCACGTGACTAATCATGCACTGATCACGTAGCAATCATGCACTGATCACGTGGCTGATCATGCACTGATCACGTGGCTATCATGCACTGATCACGTGGCTATCATGCACTGATCACGTGGCTGATCATGCACTGATACCGTGACTGAGCATGGACTGATCACATGACTATCATGTAGTGATCACGTGACTTAATGGCGCTGATCATGTGACTGATCATGCGCTGATCATGTTTGCTATCATACACTGATCATGTGCCTCTGGAGGCAATAAACAAAGAGCTGAGTAGGCATGAATCAAACAGTCAGCAGGCAATAATCATGGAACTCAGCTGTGAGGAATCATGCTGCTCAGCTGGCAATAATCAAGCAGCTGAGCAGGCAGGAATTACACAGCACAGCTGGCAATTGTCAAGCAGATGACAGGCAGGAATCATGCAGCTCAGCTGGCAATTGTCAAGCAGATGAGCAGACAGTAATCACGCAGCTCAGCAGGCCCTGATCACGTGACTGAGCATGCACTGTTCACGTGGCTGATCATACACTGATCACGTGATTGATCATGCACTGATCACTTGGATATCATGCACTGATCACGTGGCTGATCATACACTGTTCACGTGTCTGACCATGCACTGATCACGTGGCTGATCATGCACTGATCACGTGACTGATCATGCACTGATCACGTGGCTGATCATGCACTGATCACGCAGCTACCATGCACTGGTCACATGACTGATCATGCACTGATCACGTAACTGATCATGCACTGATCACGTGGCTTATCATGCATTGATCATGTGACTGATCATGTGCTGATCATGTTTGGTGTCACACACTGATCATGTGCATCTGGAGGCAATGAACAAAGAGCTGAGTAGGCAGGAATCAGTCAGCAGGCTATAATCATGGAACTCAGCTCTGAGAAATCATGCTGCTCAGCTGGAAATAATCAAGTAGATGAGCAGGCAGGAATTATGCAGCACAGGTGGCAATAGTCAAGGAGATGACAGGCAGGAATCGTACAGCTCAGCTGGCAATTGTCAAGCAGATGAGCAGACAGTAATCACGCAGCTCAGCAGGCCCTGATCACGTGACTGAGCATGCACTGTTCACGTGGCTGATCATACACTGATCACGTGATTGATCATGCACTGATCACGTGGATATCATGCACTGATCACGTGGCTGATCATACACTGTTCACGTGTCTGATCATGCACTGATCACGTGGCTGATCATGCACTGATCACGTGATTGATCATGCACTGATCACGTGGCTGATCATGCACTGATCACGCAGCTACCATGCACTGATCACATGACTGATCATGCACTGATCACGTAATTGATCATGCACTGATCACGTGGCTTATCATGCATTGATCATGTGACTGATCATGTGCTGATCATGTTTGGTGTCATACACTGATCATGTGCATCTGGAGGCAATGAACAAAGAGCTGAGTAGGCAGGAATCAGTCAGCAGGCTATAATCATGGAACTCAGCTCTGAGAAATCATGCTGCTCAGCTGGCAATAATCAAGTAGATGAGCAGGCAGGAATTATGCAGCACAGGTGGCAATTGTCAAGCAGATGACAGGCAGGAATCGTGCAGCTCAGCTGGCAATTGTCAAGCAGATGAGCAGACAGTAATCACGCAGCTCAGCAGGCCCTGATCACGTGACTGAGCATGCACTGTTCACGTGGCTGATCACACACTGATCACGTGAATGATCATGCACTGATCACGTGGCTATCATGCACTGATCACGTGACTGATCATGCACTGATCACGTAGCTATCATGCACTGATCACGTGGCTGATCATACACTGATCACGGGACTGATCATGCACTGATCACGGGCTATCATGCACTGACTACATGACTCCACATGCACTGATCACGTGGATGATCATGCACTGATCACGTGACTATCATGCACTGATCACGTGGCTATCATGCACTGATCACGTGGATATCATGCACTGATCACGTGGCTGATCACACACGATCACATGACTGATCATGCACTGATCACGTGGCTATCATGCACTGATCACGTGGCTGATCATGCAATGATCACGTAGCTACCATGTACTGGTCACGTGACTGATCATGCACTGATCACGTAATTGATCATGCACTGATCACGTGGCTGATCATGCACTGATCACGTGACTGATCATGCACTGATCACGTGACTGATCATGCACTGATCACGTGGCTATCATGCACTGATCACGTGGCTGATCATGCACTGATCACGCAGCTATCATGCACTGATCACGTGACTGATCATGCACTGATCACGTGGCTGATCATGCACTGATCACGTGACTGATCATGCACTGATCACGTGACTGATCATGCACTGATCACGTGGCTATCATGCACTGATCACGTGGCTGATCATGCACTGATCACGCAGCTATCATGCACTGGTCACGTGACTGATCATGCACTGATCATGTAATTGATCATGCACTGATCACGTGGCTATCATGCACTGATCACGTGGCTGATCATACACTGATCACGTGCCTGGTCATGCACTGATCACATGACTGATCATGCACTGATCACGTGACTGATCATGCACTGATCACGTGGCTATCATGCACTACTCACGTGGCTGATCATGCAATGATCATGTAGCTACCATGTACTGGTCACGTGACTGATCATACACCCATCAGGTGACTGATCATGCACTGATCACGTGGCTATCATGCACTGATCATGTGGCTGATCATACACTGATCACCTGCCTGGTCATGCACTGATCACGTGACTAATCATGAACTGATCACGTAGCAATCATGCACTGATCACCTGGCTGATCATGCACTGATCACGTGGCTATCATGCACTGATCACGTGGCTATCATGCACTGATCACGTGGCTGATCATGCACTGATACCATGACTGAGCATGGACTGATCACATGACTATCATGTAGTGATCACGTGACTTAATGGGGCTGATCATGTGACTGATCATGCGCTGATCATGTTTGCTATCATACACTGATCATGTGCCTCTGGAGGCAATAAACAAAGAGCTGAGTAGGCATGAATCAAACAGTCAGCAGGCAATAATCATGGAACTCAGCTGTGAGGAATCATGCTGCTCAGCTGGCAATAATCAAGCAGCTGAGCAGGCAGGAATTACACAGCACAGCTGGCAATTGTCAAGCAGATGACAGGCAGGAATCATGCAGCTCAGCTGGCAATTGTCAAGCAGATGAGCAGACAGTAATCACGCAGCTCAGCAGGCCCTGATCACGTGACTGAGCATGCACTGTTCACGTGGCTGATCATACACTGATCACGTGATTGATCATGCACTGATCACTTGGATATCATGCACTGATCACGTGGCTGATCATACACTGTTCACGTGTCTGACCATGCACTGATCACGTGGCTGATCATGCACTGATCACGTGATTGATCATGCACTGATCACGTGGCTGATCATGCACTGATCACGCAGCTACCATGCACTGGTCACATGACTGATCATGCACTGATCACGTAATTGATCATGCACTGATCACCTGGCTTATCATGCATTGATCATGTGACTGATCATGTGCTGATCATGTTTGGTGTCACACACTGATCATGTGCATCTGGAGGCAATGAACAAAGAGCTGAGTAGGCAGGAATCAGTCAGCAGGCTATAATCATGGAACTCAGCTCTGAGAAATCATGCTGCTCAGCTGGAAATAATCAAGTAGATGAGCAGGCAGGAATTATGCAGCACAGGTGGCAATAGTCAAGGAGATGACAGGCAGGAATCGTACAGCTCAGCTGGCAATTGTCAAGCAGATGAGCAGACAGTAATCACGCAGCTCAGCAGGCCCTGATCACGTGACTGAGCATGCACTGTTCACGTGGCTGATCATACACTGATCACGTGACTGATCATGCACTGATCACGTGGCTATCATGCACTGATCACGTGGCTGATCATGCACTGATCACGTGTCTGATCATGCACTGATCACGTGGCTGATCATGCACTGATCACGTGACTGATCATGCACTGATCACGTGGCTGATCATGCACTGATCACGCAGCTATCATGCACTGATCACGTGACTGATCATGCACTGATCACGTGACTGATCATGCACTGATCACGTGGCTTATCATGCACTGATCATGTGACTGATCATGCACTGATCATGTTTGGTATCATACACTGATCATGTGCATCTGGAGGCAATGAACAAAGAGCTGAGTAGGCATGAATCAGTCAGCAGGCTATAATCATGGAACTCAGCTCTGAGAAATCATGCTGCTCAGCTGGCAATAATCAAGTAGATGAGCAGGCAGGAATTATGCAGCACAGGTGGCAATTGTCAAGCAGATGACAGGCAGGAATCGTGCAGCTCAGCTGGCAATTGTCAAGCAGATGAGCAGACAGTAATCACGCAGCTCAGCAGGCCCTGATCACGTGACTGAGCATGCACTGTTCACGTGGCTGATCATACACTGATCACGTGATTGATCATGCACTGATCACGTGGATATCATGCACTGATCACGTGGCTGATCATGCACTGATCACGTGTCTGATCATGCACTGATCACGTGGCTGATCATGCACTGATCACGTGATTGATCATGCACTGATCACGTGGCTGATCATGCACTGATCACGCAGCTACCATGTACTGGTCACATGACTGATCATGCACTGATCACGTAATTGATCATGCACTGATCACGTGGCTTATCATGCATTGATCATGTGACTGATCATGTGCTGATCATGTTTGGTGTCATACACTGATCATGTGCATCTGGAGGCAATGAACAAAGAGCTGAGTAGGCAGGAATCAGTCAGCAGGCTATAATCATGGAACTCAGCTCTGAGAAATCATGCTGCTCAGCTGGCAATAATCAAGTAGATGAGCAGGCAGGAATTATGCAGCACAGGTGGCAATTGTCAAGGAGATGACAGGCAGGAATCGTACAGCTCAGCTGGCAATTGTCAAGCAGATGAGCAGACAGTAATCACGCAGCTCAGCAGGCCCTGATCACGTGACTGAGCATGCACTGTTCACGTGGCTGATCACACACTGATCACGTGAATGATCATGCACTGATCACGTGGCTATCATGCACTGATCACGTGACTGATCATGCACTGATCACGTAGCTATCATGCACTGATCACGTGGCTGATCATACACTGATCACGGGACTGATCATGCACTGATCACGGGCTATCATGCACTGACTACATGACTCCACATGCACTGATCACGTGGATGATCATGCACTGATCACGTGACTATCATGCACTGATCACGTGGCTATCATGCACTGATCACGTGGATATCATGCACTGATCACGTGGCTGATCACACACGTATCACATGACTGATCATGCACTGATCACGTGGCTATCATGCACTGATCACGTGGCTGATCATGCAATGATCACGTAGCTACCATGTACTGGTCACGTGACTGATCATGCACTGATCACGTAATTGATCATGCACTGATCATGTGGCTGATCATGCACTGATCACGTGACTGATCATGCACTGATCACGTGACTGATCATGCACTGATCACGTGGCTATCATGCACTGATCACGTGGCTGATCATGCACTGATCACGCAGCTATCATGCACTGATCACGTGACTGATCATGCACTGATCACGTGGCTGATCATGCACTGATCACGTGACTGATCATGCACTGATCACGTGACTGATCATGCACTGATCACGTGGCTATCATGCACTGATCACGTGGCTGATCATGCACTGATCACGCAGCTATCATGTACTGGTCACGTGACTGATCATGCACTGATCACGTAATTGATCATGCACTGATCACGTGGCTATCATGCACTGATCACGTGGCTGATCATGCACTGATCACGTGCCTGGTCATGCACTGATCACATGACTGATCATGCACTGATCACGTGACTGATCATGCACTGATCACGTGGCTATCATGCACTACTCACGTGGCTGATCATGCAATGATCATGTAGCTACCATGTACTGGTCACGTGACTGATCATACACCCATCAGGTGACTGATCATGCACTGATCACGTGGCTATCATGCACTGATCACGTGGCTGATCATACACTGATCACCTGCCTGGTCATGCACTGATCACGTGACTGATCATGCACTGATCACGTAGCAATCATGCACTGATCACGTGGCTGATCATGCACTGATCACGTGGCTATCATGCACTGATCACGTGGCTATCATGCACTGATCACGTGGCTGATCATGCACTGATACCATGACTGAGCATGGACTGATCACATGACTATCATGTAGTGATCACGTGACTTAATGGCGCTGATCATGTGACTGATCATGCGCTGATCATGTTTGCTATCATACACTGATCATGTGCCTCTGGAGGCAATAAACAAAGAGCTGAGTAGGCATGAATCAAACAGTCAGCAGGCAATAATCATGGAACTCAGCTGTGAGGAATCATGCTGCTCAGCTGGCAATAATCAAGCAGCTGAGCAGGCAGGAATTACACAGCACAGCTGGCAATTGTCAAGCAGATGACAGGCAGGAATCATGCAGCTCAGCTGGCAATTGTCAAGCAGATGAGCAGACAGTAATCACGCAGCTCAGCAGGCCCTGATCACGTGACTGAGCATGCACTGTTCACGTGGCTGATCATACACTGATCACGTGATTGATCATGCACTGATCACTTGGATATCATGCACTGATCACGTGGCTGATCATACACTGTTCACGTGTCTGACCATGCACTGATCACGTGGCTGATCATGCACTGATCACGTGACTGATCATGCACTGATCACGTGGCTGATCATGCACTGATCACGCAGCTACCATGCACTGGTCACGTGACTGATCATGCACTGATCACGTAATTGATCATGCACTGATCACGTGGCTTATCATGCACTGATCATGTGACTGATCATGTGCTGATCATGTTTGGTGTCACACACTGATCATGTGCATCTGGAGGCAATGAACAAAGAGCTGAGTAGGCAGGAATCAGTCAGCAGGCTATAATCATGGAACTCAGCTCTGAGAAATCATGCTGCTCAGCTGGAAATAATCAAGTAGATGAGCAGGCAGGAATTATGCAGCACAGGTGGCAATAGTCAAGGAGATGACAGGCAGGAATCGTACAGCTCAGCTGGCAATTGTCAAGCAGATGAGCAGACAGTAATCACGCAGCTCATCAGGCCCTGATCACGTGACTGATCATGCACTGTTCACGTGGCTGATCATACACTGATCACGTGATTGATCATGCACTGATCACGTGGATATCATGCACTGATCACGTGGCTGATCATGCACTGATCACGTGTCTGATCATGCACTGATCACGTGGCTGATCATGCACTGATCACGTGGCTGATCATGCACTGATCACGTGGCTGATCATGCACTGATCACGCAGCTATCATGCACTGATCACATGACTGATCATGCACTGATCACGTGACTGATCATGCACTGATCACGTGGCTTATCATGCACTGATCATGTGACTGATCATGCGCTGATCATGTTTGGTGTCATACACTGATCATGTGCATCTGGAGGCAATGAACAAAGAGCTGAGTAGGCATGAATCAGTCAGCAGGCTATAATCATGGAACTCAGCTCTGAGAAATCATGCTGCTCAGCTGGCAATAATCAAGCAGATGAGCAGGCAGGAATTATGCAGCACAGGTGGCAATTGTCAAGCAGATGACAGGCAGGAATCGTGCAGCTCAGCTGGCAATTGTCAAGCAGATGAGCAGACAGTAATCACGCAGCTCAGCAGGCCCTGATCACGTGACTGAGCATGCACTGTTCACGTGGCTGATCATACACTGATCACGTGATTGATCATGCACTGATCACTTGGATATCATGCACTGATCACGTGGCTAATCATACACTGTTCACGTGTCTGACCATGCACTGATCACGTGGCTGATCATGCACTGATCACGTGATTGATCATGCACTTATCACGTGGCTGATCATGCACTGATCACGCAGCTACCATGTACTGGTCACATGACTGATCATGCACTGATCACGTAATTGATCATGCACTGATCACCTGGCTTATCATGCATTGATCATGTGACTGATCATGTGCTGATCATGTTTGGTGTCACACACTGATCATGTGCATCTGGAGGCAATGAACAAAGAGCTGAGTAGGCAGGAATCAGTCAGCAGGCTATAATCATGGAACTCAGCTCTGAGAAATCATGCTGCTCAGCTGGAAATAATCAAGTAGATGAGCAGGCAGGAATTATGCAGCACAGGTGGCAATAGTCAAGGAGATGACAGGCAGGAATCGTACAGCTCAGCTGGCAATTGTCAAGCAGATGAGCAGACAGTAATCACGCAGCTCAGCAGGCCCTGATCACGTGACTGAGCATGCACTGTTCACGTGGCTGATCACACACTATCATGTGAATGATCATGCACTGATCACGTGGCTATCATGCACTGATCACGTGACTGATCATGCACTGATCACGTAGCTATCATGCACTGATCACGTGGCTGATCATACACTCATCACGGGACTGATCATGCACTGATCACGGCGCTATCATGCATTGACTACATGACTCCACATGCACTGATCACGTGGATGATCATGCACTGATCACGTGACTATCATGCACTGATCACGTGGCTATCATGCACTGATCAGGTGGATATCATGCACTGATCACGTGGCTGATCACACACGTATCACATGACTGATCATGCACTGATCACGTGGCTATCATGTACTGATCACGTGGCTGATCATGCAATGATCACGTAGCTACCATGTACTGGTCACGTGACTGATCATGCACTGATCACGTAATTGATCATGCACTGATCACGTGGCTGATCATGCACTGATCACGTGACTGATCATGCACTGATCACGTGACTGATCATGCACTGATCACGTGGCTATCATGCACTGCTCATGTGGCTGATCATGAAATGATCACGCAGCTACCATGTACTGGTCACGTGACTGATCATGCACTGATCATGTGGCTGATCATGCACTGATCACGTGACTGATCATGCACTGATCACGTGACTGATCATGCACTGATCACGTGGCTATCATGCACTGATCACGTGGCTGATCATACACTGATCACGCAGCTACCATGTACTGGTCACGTGACTGATCATGCACTGATCATGTAATTGATCATGCACTGATCACGTGGCTATCATGCACTGATCACATGGCTGATCATACACTGATCACGTGCCTGGTCATGCACTGATTACATGACTGATCATGCACTGATCACGTCACTGATCATGCACTGATCACGTGGCTATCATGCACTACTCACGTGGCTGATCATGCAATGATCATGTAGCTACCATGTACCGGTCACGTGACTGATCATACACCCATCAGGTGACTGATCATGCACTGATCACGTGGCTATCATGCACTGATCATGTGGCTGATCATACACTGATCACCTGCCTGGTCATGCACAGATCACGTGACTAATCATGAACTGATCACGTAGCAATCATGCACTGATCACCTGGCTGATCATGCACTGATCACGTGGCTATCATGCAATGATCACGTGGCTATCATGCACTGATCACGTGTCTGATCATGCACTGATACCATGACTGAGCATGGACTGATCACATGACTATCATGTAGTGATCACGTGACTTAATGGGGCTGATCATGTGACTGATCATGCGCTGATCATGTTTGCTATCATACACTGATCATGTGCCTCTGGAGGCAATAAACAAAGAGCTGAGTAGGCATGAATCAAACAGTCAGCAGGCAATAATCATGGAACTCAGCTGTGAGGAATCATGCTGCTCAGCTGGCAATAATCAAGCAGCTGAGCAGGCAGGAATTACACAGCACAGCTGGCAATTGTCAAGCAGATGACAGGCAGGAATCATGCAGCTCAGCTGGCAATTGTCAAGCAGATGAGCAGACAGTAATCACGCAGCTCAGCAGGCCCTGATCACGTGACTGAGCATGCACTGTTCACGTGGCTGATCATACACTGATCACGTGATTGATCATGCACTGATCACTTGGATATCATGCACTGATCACGTGGCTGATCATACACTGTTCACGTGTCTGACCATGCACTGATCACGTGGCTGATCATGCACTGATCACGTGATTGATCATGCACTTATCACGTGGCTGATCATGCACTGATCACGCAGCTACCATGCACTGGTCACATGACTGATCATGCACTGATCACGTAATTGATCATGCACTGATCACCTGGCTTATCATGCATTGATCATGTGACTGATCATGTGCTGATCATGTTTGGTGTCACACACTGATCATGTGCATCTGGAGGCAATGAACAAAGAGCTGAGTAGGCAGGAATCAGTCAGCAGGCTATAATCATGGAACTCAGCTCTGAGAAATCATGCTGCTCAGCTGGAAATAATCAAGTAGATGAGCAGGCAGGAATTATGCAGCACAGGTGGCAATAGTCAAGGAGATGACAGGCAGGAATCGTACAGCTCAGCTGGCAATTGTCAAGCAGATGAGCAGACAGTAATCACGCAGCTCAGCAGGCCCTGATCACGTGACTGAGCATGCACTGTTCACGTGGCTGATCACACACTATCATGTGAATGATCATGCACTGATCACGTGGCTATCATGCACTGATCACGTGATTGCGCATGCACTGATCACGTAATTGTATGCACTGATCACGTGGCTATCATGCACTGATCATGTGACTGATCATGCACTGATCACGTAGCTATCATGCACTGATCACTTGGCTGATCATACACTGATCACGGGACTGATCATGCACTGATCACGGCGCTATCATGCATTGACTACATGACTCCACATGCACTGATCACGTGGATGATCATGCACTGATCACGTGACTATCATGCACTGATCACGTGGCTATCATGCACTGATCAGGTGGATATCATGCACTGATCACGTGGCTGATCACACACGTATCACATGACTGATCATGCACTGATCACGTGGCTATCATGCACTGATCACGTGGCTGATCATGCAATGATCACGTAGCTACCATGTACTGGTCACGTGACTGATCATGCAATGATCACGTAATTGATCATGCACTGATCACGTGACTGATCATGCACTGATCACGTGACTGATCATGCACTGATCACGTGGCTATCATGCACTGCTCATGTGGCTGATCATGAAATGATCACGCAGCTACCATGTACTGGTCACGTGACTGATCATGCACTGATCATGTGGCTGATCATGCACTGATCACGTGACTGATCATGCACTGATCACGTGGCTATCATGCACTGATCACTTGGCTGGTCATACACTGATCACGCAGCTACCATGTACTGGTCACGTGACTGATCATGCACTGATCATGTAATTGATCATGCACTGATCACGTGGCTATCATGCACTGATCACATGGCTGATCATACACTGATCACGTGCCTGGTCATGCACTGATTACATGACTGATCATGCACTGATCACGTCACTGATCATGCACTGATCACGTGGCTATCATGCACTACTCACGTGGCTGATCATGCAATGATCATGTAGCTACCATGTACTGGTCACGTGACTGATCATACACCCATCAGGTGACTGATCATGCACTGATCACGTGGCTATCATGCACTGATCACGTGGCTGATCATACACTGATCACCTGCCTGGTCATGCACAGATCACGTGACTAATCATGAACTGATCACGTAGCAATCATTCACTGATCACCTGGCTGATCATGCACTGATCACGTGGCTATCATGCACTGATCACGTGGCTATCATGCACTGATCACGTGTCTGATCATGCACTGATACCATGACTGAGCATGGACTGATCACATGACTATCATGTAGTGATCACGTGACTTAATGGGGCTGATCATGTGACTGATCATGCGCTGATCATGTTTGCTATCATACACTGATCATGTGCCTCTGGAGGCAATAAACAAAGAGCTGAGTAGGCATGAATCAAACAGTCAGCAGGCAATAATCATGGAACTCAGCTGTGAGGAATCATGCTGCTCAGCTGGCAATAATCAAGCAGCTGAGCAGGCAGGAATTACACAGCACAGCTGGCAATTGTCAAGCAGATGACAGGCAGGAATCATGCAGCTCAGCTGGCAATTGTCAAGCAGATGAGCAGACAGTAATCACGCAGCTCAGCAGGCCCTGATCACGTGACTGAGCATGCACTGTTCACGTGGCTGATCATACACTGATCACGTGATTGATCATGCACTGATCACTTGGATATCATGCACTGATCACGTGGCTGATCATACACTGTTCACGTGTCTGACCATGCACTGATCACGTGGCTGATCATGCACTGAACACGTGATTGATCATGCACTTATCACGTGGCTGATCATGCACTGATCACGCAGCTACCATGTACTGGTCACATGACTGATCATGCACTGATCACGTAATTGATCATGCACTGATCACCTGGCTTATCATGCATTCATCATGTGACTGATCATGTGCTGATCATGTTTGGTGTCACACACTGATCATGTGCATCTGGAGGCAATGAACAAAGAGCTGAGTAGGCAGGAATCAGTCAGCAGGCTATAATCATGGAACTCAGCTCTGAGAAATCATGCTGCTCAGCTGGAAATAATCAAGTAGATGAGCAGGCAGGAATTATGCAGCACAGGTGGCAATAGTCAAGGAGATGACAGGCAGGAATCGTACAGCTCAGCTGGCAATTGTCAAGCAGATGAGCAGACAGTAATCACGCAGCTCAGCAGGCCCTGATCACGTGACTGAGCATGCACTGTTCACGTGGCTGATCACACACTATCATGTGAATGATCATGCACTGATCACGTGGCTCTCATGCACTGATCACGTGATTGCGCATGCACTGATCACGTAATTGTATGCACTGATCACGTGGCTATCATGCACTGATCATGTGACTGATCATGCACTGATCACGTAGCTATCATGCACTGATCACTTGGCTGATCATACACTCATCACGGGACTGATCATGCACTGATCACGGCGCTATCATGCATTGACTACATGACTCCACATGCACTGATCACGTGGATGATCATGCACTGATCACGTGACTATCATGCACTAATCACGTGGCTATCATGCACTGATCAGGTGGATATCATGCACTGATCACGTGGCTGATCACACACGTATCACATGACTGATCATGCACTGATCACGTGGCTATCATGCACTGATCACGTGGCTGATCATGCAATGATCACGTAGCTACCATGTACTGGTCACGTGACTGATCATGCAATGATCACGTAATTGATCATGCACTGATCACGTGACTGATCATGCACTGATCACGTGACTGATCATGCACTGATCACGTGGCTATCATGCACTGATCACGTGGCTGATCATGCAATGATCACGCAGCTACCATGTACTGGTCACGTGACTGATCATGCACTGATCACGTGGCTGATCATGCACTGATCACGTGACTGATCATGCACTGATCACGTGGCTATCATGCACTGATCACGTGGCTGATCATGCACTGATCACGCAGCTACCATGTACTGGTCACGTGACTGATCATGCACTGATCATGTAATTGATCATGCACTGATCACATGGCTGATCATGCACTGATCACGTGCCTGGTCATGCACTGATCACATGACTGATCATGCACTGATCACGTGACTGATCATGCACTGATCACGTGGCTATCATGCACTACTCACGTGGCTGATCATGCAATGATCATGTAGCTACCATGTACTGGTCACGTGACTGATCATACACCCATCAGGTGACTGATCATGCACTGATCACGTGGCTATCATGCACTGATCACGTGGCTGATCATACACTGATCACCTGCCTGGTCATGCACTGATCACGTGACTAATCATGAACTGATCACGTAGCAATCATGCACTGATCACCTGGCTGATCATGCACTGATCACGTGGCTATCATGCACTGATCACGTGGCTATCATGCACTGATCACGTGGCTGATCATGCACTGATACCATGACTGAGCATGGACTGATCACATGACTATCATGTAGTGATCACGTGACTTAATGGCGCTGATCATGTGACTGATCATGCGCTGATCATGTTTGCTATCATACACTGATCATGTGCCTCTGGAGGCAATAAACAAAGAGCTGAGTAGGCATGAATCAAACAGTCAGCAGGCAATAATCATGGAACTCAGCTGTGAGGAATCATGCTGCTCAGCTGGCAATAATCAAGCAGCTGAGCAGGCAGGAATTACACAGCACAGCTGGCAATTGTCAAGCAGATGACAGGCAGGAATCATGCAGCTCAGCTGGCAATTGTCAAGCAGATGAGCAGACAGTAATCACGCAGCTCAGCAGGCCCTGATCACGTGACTGAGCATGCACTGTTCACGTGGCTGATCATACACTGATCACGTGATTGATCATGCACTGATCACTTGGATATCATGCACTGATCACGTGGCTGATCATACACTGTTCACGTGTCTGACCATGCACTGATCACGTGGCTGATCATGCACTGATCACGTGATTGATCATGCACTGATCACGTGGCTGATCATGCACTGATCACGCAGCTACCATGCACTGGTCACATGACTGATCATGCACTGATCACGTAATTGATCATGCACTGATCACGTGGCTTATCATGCATTGATCATGTGACTGATCATGTGCTGATCATGTTTGGTGTCACACACTGATCATGTGCATCTGGAGGCAATGAACAAAGAGCTGAGTAGGCAGGAATCAGTCAGCAGGCTATAATCATGGAACTCAGCTCTGAGAAATCATGCTGCTCAGCTGGCAATAATCAAGTAGATGAGCAGGCAGGAATTATGCAGCACAGCTGGCAATTGTCAAGCAGATGACAGGCAGGAATCATGCAGCTCAGCTGGCAATTGTCAAGCAGATGAGCAGACAGTAATCACGCAGCTCAGCAGGCCCTGATCACGTGACTGAGCATGCACTGTTCACGTGGCTGATCATACACTGATCACGTGATTGATCATGCACTGATCACTTGGATATCATGCACTGATCACGTGGCTGATCATACACTGTTCACGTGTCTGACCATGCACTGATCACGTGGCTGATCATGCACTGATCACGTGATTGATCATGCACTTATCACGTGGCTGATCATGCACTGATCACGCAGCTACCATGTACTGGTCACATGACTGATCATGCACTGATCACGTAATTGATCATGCACTGATCACCTGGCTTATCATGCATTGATCATGTGACTGATCATGTGCTGATCATGTTTGGTGTCACACACTGATCATGTGCATCTGGAGGCAATGAACAAAGAGCTGAGTAGGCAGGAATCAGTCAGCAGGCTATAATCATGGAACTCAGCTCTGAGAAATCATGCTGCTCAGCTGGAAATAATCAAGTAGATGAGCAGGCAGGAATTATGCAGCACAGGTGGCAATAGTCAAGGAGATGACAGGCAGGAATCGTACAGCTCAGCTGGCAATTGTCAAGCAGATGAGCAGACAGTAATCACGCAGCTCAGCAGGCCCTGATCACGTGACTGAGCATGCACTGTTCACGTGGCTGATCACACACCTATCATGTGAATGATCATGCACTGATCACGTGGCTCTCATGCACTGATCACGTGATTGCGCATGCACTGATCACGTAATTGTATGCACTGATCACGTGGCTATCATGCACTGATCACGTGACTGATCATGCACTGATCACGTAGCTATCATGCACTGATCACGTGGCTGATCATACACTCATCACGGGACTGATCATGCACTGATCACGGCGCTATCATGCATTGACTACATGACTCCACATGCACTGATCACGTGGATGATCATGCACTGATCACGTGACTATCATGCACTAATCACGTGGCTATCATGCACTGATCAGGTGGATATCATGCACTGATCACGTGGCTGATCACACACGATCACATGACTGATCATGCACTGATCACGTGGCTATCATGCACTGATCACGTGGCTGATCATGCAATGATCACGTAGCTACCATGTACTGGTCACGTGACTGATCATGCACTGATCACGTAATTGATCATGCACTGATCACGTGGCTGATCATGCACTGATCACGTGACTGATCATGCACTGATCACGTGACTGATCATGCACTGATCACGTGGCTATCATGCACTGCTAATGTGGCTCATCATGAAATGATCACGCAGCTACCACGTGCTGGTCACGTGACTGATCATGCACTGATCATGTGGCTGATCATGCACTGATCACGTGACTGATCATGCACTGATCACGTGGCTATCATGCACTGATCACTTGGCTGGTCATACACTGATCACGCAGCTACCATGTACTGGTCACGTGACTGATCATGCACTGATCATGTAATTGATCATGCACTGATCACGTGGCTATCATGCACTGATCACATGGCTGATCATACACTGATCACGTGCCTGGTCATGCACAGATTAAATGACTGATCATGCACTGATCACGTCACTGATCATGCACTGATCACGTGGCTATCATGCACTACTCACGTGGCTGATCATGCAATGATCATGTAGCTACCATGTACCGGTCACGTGACTGATCATACACCCATCAGGTGACTGATCATGCACTGATCACGTGGCTATCATGCACTGATCATGTGGCTGATCATACACTGATCACCTGCCTGGTCATGCACAGATCACGTGACTAACCATGAACTGATCACGTAGCAATCATTCACTGATCACCTGGCTGATCATGCACTGATCACGTGGCTTTCATGCAATGATCACGTGGCTATCATGCACTGATCACGTGTCTGATCATGCACTGATACCATGACTGAGCATGGACTGATCACATGACTATCATGTAGTGATCACGTGACTTAATGGGGCTGATCATGTGACTGATCATGCGCTGATCATGTTTGCTATCATACACTGATCATGTGCCTCTGGAGGCAATAAACAAAGAGCTGAGTAGGCATGAATCAAACAGTCAGCAGGCAATAATCATGGAACTCAGCTGTGAGGAATCATGCTGCTCAGCTGGCAATAATCAAGCAGCTGAGCAGGCAGGAATTACACAGCACAGCTGGCAATTGTCAAGCAGATGACAGGCAGGAATCATGCAGCTCAGCTGGCAATTGTCAAGCAGATGAGCAGACAGTAATCACGCAGCTCAGCAGGCCCTGATCACGTGACTGAGCATGCACTGTTCACCTGGCTGATCATACACTGATCACGTGATTGATCATGCACTGATCACTTGGATATCATGCACTGATCACGTGGCTAATCATACACTGTTCACGTGTCTGACCATGCACTGATCACGTGGCTGATCATGCACTGAACACGTGATTGAACATGCACTTATCACGTGGCTGATCATGCAGTGATCACGCAGCTACCATGTACTGGTCACATGACTGATCATGCACTGATCACGTAATTGATCATGCACTGATCACCTGGCTTATCATGCATTCATCATGTGACTGATCATGTGCTGATCATGTTTGGTGTCACACACTGATCATGTGCATCTGGAGGCAATGAACAAAGAGCTGAGTAGGCAGGAATCAGTCAGCAGGCTATAATCATGGAACTCAGCTCTGAGAAATCATGCTGCTCAGCTGGAAATAATCAAGTAGATGAGCAGGCAGGAATTATGCAGCACAGGTGGCAATAGTCAAGGAGATGACAGGCAGGAATCGTACAGCTCAGCTGGCAATTGTCAAGCAGATGAGCAGACAGTAATCACGCAGCTCAGCAGGCCCTGATCACGTGACTGAGCATGCACTGTTCACGTGGCTGATCACACACCTATCATGTGAATGATCATGCACTGATCACGTGGCTCTCATGCACTGATCACGTGATTGCGCATGCACTGATCACGTAATTGTATGCACTGCTCACGTGGCTATCATGCACTGATCATGTGACTGATCATGCACTGATCACGTAGCTATCATGCACTGATCACTTGGCTGATCATACACTCATCACGGGACTGATCATGCACTGATCACGGCGCTATCATGCATTGACTACATGACTCCACATGCACTGATCACGTGGATGATCATGCACTGATCACGTGACTATCATGCACTAATCACGTGGCTATCATTCACTGATCAGGTGGATATCATGCACTGATCACGTGGCTGATCACACACGTATCACATGACTGATCATGCACTGATCACGTGGCTATCATGCACTGATCACGTGGCTGATCATGCAATGATCACGTAGCTACCATGTACTGGTCACGTGACTGATCATGCAATGATCACGTAATTGATCATGCACTGATCATGTGGCTGATCATGCACTGATCACGTGACTGATCATGCACTGATCACGTGACTGATCATGCACTGATCACGTGGCTATCATGCACTGCTAATGTGGCTGATCATGAAATGATCACGCAGCTACCATGTACTGGTCACGTGACTGATCATGCACTGATCATGTGGCTGATCAGGCACTGATCACGTGACTGATCATGCACTGATCACGTGGCTATCATGCACTGATCACTTGGCTGGTCATACACTGATCACGCAGCTACCATGTACTGGTCACGTGACTGATCATGCACTGATCATGTAATTGATCATGCACTGATCACGTGGCTATCATGCACTGATCACATGGCTGGTCATACACTGATCACGTGCCTGGTCATGCACAGATTACATGACTGATCATGCACTGATCACGTCACTGATCATGCACTGATCACGTGGCTATCATGCACTACTCACGTGGCTGATCATGCAATGATCATGTAGCTACCATGTACCGGTCACGTGACTGATCATACACCCATCAGGTGACTGATCATGCACTGATCACGTGGCTATCATGCACTGATCATGTGGCTGGTCATACACTGATCACCTGCCTGGTCATGCACAGATCACGTGACTAATCATGAACTGATCACGTAGCAATCATTCACTGATCACCTGGCTGATCATGCACTGATCACGTGGCTATCATGCAATGATCACGTGGCTATCATGCACTGATCACGTGTCTGATCATGCACTGATACCATGACTGAGCATGGACTGGTCACATGACTATCATGTAGTGATCACGTGACTTAATGGGGCTGATCATGTGACTGATCATGCGCTGATCATGTTTGCTATCATACACTGATCATGTGCCTCTGGAGGCAATAAACAAAGAGCTGAGTAGGCATGAATCAAACAGTCAGCAGGCAATAATCATGGAACTCAGCTGTGAGGAATCATGCTGCTCAGCTGGCAATAATCAAGCAGCTGAGCAGGCAGGAATTACACAGCACAGCTGGCAATTGTCAAGCAGATGACAGGCAGGAATCATGCAGCTCAGCTGGCAATTGTCAAGCAGATGAGCAGACAGTAATCACGCAGCTCAGCAGGCCCTGATCACGTGACTGAGCATGCACTGTTCACCTGGCTGATCATACACTGATCACGTGATTGATCATGCACTGATCACTTGGATATCATGCACTGATCACGTGGCTAATCATACACTGTTCACGTGTCTGACCATGCACTGATCACGTGGCTGATCATGCACTGATCACGTGATTGATCATGCACTTATCACGTGGCTGATCATGCACTGATCACGCAGCTACCATGTACTGGTCACATGACTGATCATGCACTGATCACGTAATTGATCATGCACTGATCACCTGGCTTATCATGCATTCATCATGTGACTGATCATGTGCTGATCATGTTTGGTGTCACACACTGATCATGTGCATCTGGAGGCAATGAACAAAGAGCTGAGTAGGCAGGAATCAGTCAGCAGGCTATAATCATGGAACTCAGCTCTGAGAAATCATGCTGCTCAGCTGGAAATAATCAAGTAGATGAGCAGGCAGGAATTATGCAGCACAGGTGGCAATAGTCAAGGAGATGACAGGCAGGAATCGTACAGCTCAGCTGGCAATTGTCAAGCAGATGAGCAGACAGTAATCACGCAGCTCAGCAGGCCCTGATCACGTGACTGAGCATGCACTGTTCACGTGGCTGATCACACACCTATCATGTGAATGATCATGCACTGATCACGTGGCTCTCATGCACTGATCACGTGATTGCGCATGCACTGATCACGTAATTGTATGCACTGCTCACGTGGCTATCATGCACTGATCATGTGACTGATCATGCACTGATCACGTAGCTATCATGCACTGATCACTTGGCTGATCATACACTCATCACGGGACTGATCATGCACTGATCACGGCGCTATCATGCATTGACTACATGACTCCACATGCACTGATCACGTGGATGATCATGCACTGATCACGTGACTATCATGCACTAATCACGTGGCTATCATGCACTGATCAGGTGGATATCATGCACTGATCACGTGGCTGATCACACACGTATCACATGACTGATCATGCACTGATCACGTGGCTATCATGCACTGATCACGTGGCTGATCATGCAATGATCACGTAGCTACCATGTACTGGTCACGTGACTGATCATGCACTGATCACGTAATTGATCATGCACTGATCACGTGGCTGATCATGCACTGATCACGTGACTGATCATGCACTGATCACGTGACTGATCATGCACTGATCACGTGGCTATCATGCACTGCTAATGTGGCTGATCATGAAATGATCACGCAGCTACCATGTACTGGTCACGTGACTGATCATGCACTGATCATGTGGCTGATCATGCACTGATCACGTGACTGATCATGCACTGATCACGTGGCTATCATGCACTGATCACTTGGCTGGTCATACACTGATCACGCAGCTACCATGTACTGGTCACGTGACTGATCATGCACTGATCATGTAATTGATCATGCACTGATCACGTGGCTATCATGCACTGATCACATGGCTGGTCATACACTGATCACGTGCCTGGTCATGCACAGATTACATGACTGATCATGCACTGATCACGTCACTGATCATGCACTGATCACGTGGCTATCATGCACTACTCACGTGGCTGATCATGCAATGATCATGTAGCTACCATGTACTGGTCACGTGACTGATCATACACCCATCAGGTGACTGATCATGCACTGATCACGTGGCTATCATGCACTGATCATGTGGCTGATCATACACTGATCACCTGCCTGGTCATGCACAGATCACGTGACTAATCATGAACTGATCACGTAGCAATCATTCACTGATCACCTGGCTGATCATGCACTGATCACGTGGCTATCATGCAATGATCACGTGGCTATCATGCACTGATCACGTGTCTGATCATGCACTGATACCATGACTGAGCATGGACTGATCACATGACTATCATGTAGTGATCACGTGACTTAATGGGGCTGATCATGTGACTGATCATGCGCTGATCATGTTTGCTATCATACACTGATCATGTGCCTCTGGAGGCAATAAACAAAGAGCTGAGTAGGCATGAATCAAACAGTCAGCAGGCAATAATCATGGAACTCAGCTGTGAGGAATCATGCTGCTCAGCTGGCAATAATCAAGCAGCTGAGCAGGCAGGAATTACACAGCACAGCTGGCAATTGTCAAGCAGATGACAGGCAGGAATCATGCAGCTCAGCTGGCAATTGTCAAGCAGATGAGCAGACAGTAATCACGCAGCTCAGCAGGCCCTGATCACGTGACTGAGCATGCACTGTTCACGTGGCTGATCATACACTGATCACGTGATTGATCATGCACTGATCACTTGGATATCATGCACTGATCACGTGGCTGATCATACACTGTTCACGTGTCTGACCATGCACTGATCACGTGGCTGATCATGCACTGATCACGTGATTGATCATGCACTTATCACGTGGCTGATCATGCACTGATCACGCAGCTACCATGTACTGGTCACATGACTGATCATGCACTGATCACGTAATTGATCATGCACTGATCACCTGGCTTATCATGCATTCATCATGTGACTGATCATGTGCTGATCATGTTTGGTGTCACACACTGATCATGTGCATCTGGAGGCAATGAACAAAGAGCTGAGTAGGCAGGAATCAGTCAGCAGGCTATAATCATGGAACTCAGCTCTGAGAAATCATGCTGCTCAGCTGGAAATAATCAAGTAGATGAGCAGGCAGGAATTATGCAGCACAGGTGGCAATAGTCAAGGAGATGACAGGCAGGAATCGTACAGCTCAGCTGGCAATTGTCAAGCAGATGAGCAGACAGTAATCACGCAGCTCAGCAGGCCCTGATCACGTGACTGAGCATGCACTGTTCACGTGGCTGATCACACACCTATCATGTGAATGATCATGCACTGATCACGTGGCTCTCATGCACTGATCACGTGATTGCGCATGCACTGATCACGTAATTGTCATGCACTGATCACGTGGCTATCATGCACTGATCATGTGACTGATCATGCACTGATCACGTAGCTATCATGCACTGATCACGTGGCTGATCATACACTGATCACGGGACTGATCATGCACTGATCACGGCGCTATCATGCATTGACTACATGACTCCACATGCACTGATCACGTGGATGATCATGCACTGATCACGTGACTATCATGCACTGATCACGTGGCTATCATGCACTGATCACGTGGATATCATGCCCTGATCACGTGGCTGATCACACACTGATCACATGACTGATCATGCACTGATCACGTGGCTATCATGCACTACTCACGTGGCTGATCATGCAATAATCATGTAGCTACCATGTACTGGTCACGTGACTGATCATGCACTGATCAGGTGACTGATCATGCACTGATCACGTGGCTATCATGCACTGATCATGTGGCTGATCATACACTGATCACCTGCCTGATCATGCACTGATCACGTGACTAATCATGCACTGATCACGTAGCAATCATGCACTGATCACCTGGCTGATCATGCACTGATCACGTGGCTATCATGCACTGATCACGTGGCTATCATGCACTGATCACGTGGCTGATCATGCACTGATACCATGACTGAGCATGGACTGATCACATGACTATCATGTAGTGATCACGTGACTTAATGGGGCTGATCATGTGACTGATCATGCGCTGATCATGTTTGCTATCATACACTGATCATGTGCCTCTGGAGGCAATAAACAAAGAGCTGAGTAGGCATGAATCAAACAGTCAGCAGGCAATAATCATGGAACTCAGCTGTGAGGAATCATGCTGCTCAGCTGGCAATAATCAAGCAGCTGAGCAGGCAGGAATTACACAGCACAGCTGGCAATTGTCAAGCAGATGACAGGCAGGAATCATGCAGCTCAGCTGGCAATTGTCAAGCAGATGAGCAGACAGTAATCACGCAGCTCAGCAGGCCCTGATCACGTGACTGAGCATGCACTGTTCACGTGGCTGATCATACACTGATCACGTGATTGATCATGCACTGATCACTTGGATATCATGCACTGATCACGTGGCTGATCATACACTGTTCACGTGTCTGACCATGCACTGATCACGTGGCTGATCATGCACTGATCACGTGATTGATCATGCACTGATCACGTGGCTGATCATGCACTGATCACGCAGCTACCATGTACTGGTCACATGACTGATCATGCACTGATCACGTAATTGATCATGCACTGATCACCTGGCTTATCATGCATTCATCATGTGACTGATCATGTGCTGATCATGTTTGGTGTCACACACTGATCATGTGCATCTGGAGGCAATGAACAAAGAGCTGAGTAGGCAGGAATCAGTCAGCAGGCTATAATCATGGAACTCAGCTCTGAGAAATCATGCTGCTCAGCTGGAAATAATCAAGTAGATGAGCAGGCAGGAATTATGCAGCACAGGTGGCAATAGTCAAGGAGATGACAGGCAGGAATCGTACAGCTCAGCTGGCAATTGTCAAGCAGATGAGCAGACAGTAATCACGCAGCTCAGCAGGCCCTGATCACGTGACTGAGCATGCACTGTTCACGTCGCTGATCACACACCTATCATGTGAATGATCATGCACTGATCACGTGGCTCTCATGCACTGATCACGTGATTGATCATGCACTGATCACGTAATTGTATGCACTGATCACGTGGCTATCATGCACTGATCATGTGACTGATCATGCACTGATCACGTAGCTATCATGCACTGATCACGTGGCTGATCATACACTGATCACGGGACTGATCATGCACTGATCACGGCGCTATCATGCATTGACTACATGACTCCACATGCACTGATCACGTGGATGATCATGCACTGATCACGTGACTATCATGCACTGATCACGTGGCTATCATGCACTGATCACGTGGATATCATGCACTGATCACGTGGCTGATCACACACGATCACATGACTGATCATGCACTGATCACGTGGCTATCATGCACTGATCACGTGGCTGATCATGCACTGATCACGTGGCTATCATGCACTGATCACGTGGCTGATCATGCACTGATCACGCAGCTACCATGTACTGATCACGTGACTGATCATGCACTGATCACGTGGCTGATCATGCACTGATCACGTGACTGATCATGCACTGATCACGTGGCTATCATGCACTGATCACGTGGCTGATCATACACTGATCACGCAGCTACCATGTACTGGTCACGTGACTGATCATGCACTGATCATGTAATTGATCATGCACTGATCACGTGGCTATCATGCACTGATCACGTGGCTGATCATGCACTGATCACGTGCCTGATCATGCACAGATCACATGACTGATCATACACCCATCAGGTGACTGATCATGCACTGATCACGTGGCTATCATGCACTGATCATGTGGCTGATCATACACTGATCACCTGCCTGGTCATGCACAGATCACGTGACTAATCATGAACTGATCACGTAGCAATCATTCACTGATCACCTGGCTGATCATGCACTGATCACGTGGCTATCATGCAATGATCACGTGGCTATCATGCACTGATCACGTGTCTGATCATGCACTGATACCATGACTGAGCATGGACTGATCACATGACTATCATGTAGTGATCACGTGACTTAATGGGGCTGATCATGTGACTGATCATGCGCTGATCATGTTTGCTATCATACACTGATCATGTGCCTCTGGAGGCAATAAACAAAGAGCTGAGTAGGCATGAATCAAACAGTCAGCAGGCAATAATCATGGAACTCAGCTGTGAGGAATCATGCTGCTCAGCTGGCAATAATCAAGCAGCTGAGCAGGCAGGAATTACACAGCACAGCTGGCAATTGTCAAGCAGATGACAGGCAGGAATCATGCAGCTCAGCTGGCAATTGTCAAGCAGATGAGCAGACAGTAATCACGCAGCTCAGCAGGCCCTGATCACGTGACTGAGCATGCACTGTTCACGTGGCTGATCATACACTGATCACGTGATTGATCATGCACTGATCACTTGGATATCATGCACTGATCACGTGGCTGATCATACATTGTTCACGTGTCTGACCATGCACTGATCACGTGGCTGATCATGCACTGATCACGTGATTGATCATGCACTGATCACGTGGCTGATCATGCACTGATCACGTAATTGATCATGCACTGATCACCTGGCTTATCATGCATTCATCATGTGACTGATCATGTGCTGATCATGTTTGGTGTCACACACTGATCATGTGCATCTGGAGGCAATGAACAAAGAGCTGAGTAGGCAGGAATCAGTCAGCAGGCTATAATCATGGAACTCAGCTCTGAGAAATCATGCTGCTCAGCTGGAAATAATCAAGTAGATGAGCAGGCAGGAATTATGCAGCACAGGTGGCAATAGTCAAGGAGATGACAGGCAGGAATCGTACAGCTCAGCTGGCAATTGTCAAGCAGATGAGCAGACAGTAATCACGCAGCTCAGCAGGCCCTGATCACATGACTGAGCATGCACTGTTCACGTCGCTGATCACACACCTATCATGTGAATGATCATGCACTGATCACGTGGCTCTCATGCACTGATCACGTGATTGATCATGCACTGATCACGTAATTGTATGCACTGATCACGTGGCTATCATGCACTGATCATGTGACTGATCATGCACTGATCACGTAGCTATCATGCACTGATCACGTGGCTGATCATACACTGATCACGGGACTGATCATGCACTGATCACGGCGCTATCATGCATTGACTACATGACTCCACATGCACTGATCACGTGGATGATCATGCACTGATCACGTGACTATCATGCACTGATCACGTGGCTATCATGCACTGATCAGGTGGATATCATGCACTGATCACGTGGCTGATCACACACGATCACATGACTGATCATGCACTGATCACGTGGCTATCATGCACTGATCACGTGGCTGATCATGCACTGATCACGTGGCTATCATGCACTGATCACGTGGCTGATCATGCACTGATCACGCAGCTATCATGCACTGATCACGTGACTGATCATGCACTGATCATGTGGCTGATCATGCACTGATCACGTGACTGATCATGCACTGATCACGTGGCTATCATGCACTGATCACGTGGCTGGTCATACACTGATCACGCAGCTACCATGAACTGGTCACGTGACTGATCATGCACTGATCATGTAATTGATCATGCACTGATCACGTGGCTATCATGCACTGATCACATGGCTGATCATGCACTGATCACGTGCCTGATCATGCACAGATCACATGACTGATCATACACCGATCACGTGACTGATCATGCACTGATCACGTGGCTATCATGCACTGATCATGTGGCTGATCATACACTGATCACCTGCCTGGTCATGCACAGATCACGTGACTAATCATGAACTGATCACGTAGCAATCATTCACTGATCACCTGGCTGATCATGCACTGATCACGTGGCTATCATGCAATGATCACGTGGCTATCATGCACTGATCACGTGTCTGATCATGCACTGATACCATGACTGAGCATGGACTGATCACATGACTATCATGTAGTGATCACGTGACTTAATGGGGCTGATCATGTGACTGATCATGCGCTGATCATGTTTGCTATCATACACTGATCATGTGCCTCTGGAGGCAATAAACAAAGAGCTGAGTAGGCATGAATCAAACAGTCAGCAGGCAATAATCATGGAACTCAGCTGTGAGGAATCATGCTGCTCAGCTGGCAATAATCAAGCAGCTGAGCAGGCAGGAATTACACAGCACAGCTGGCAATTGTCAAGCAGATGACAGGCAGGAATCATGCAGCTCAGCTGGCAATTGTCAAGCAGATGAGCAGACAGTAATCACGCAGCTCAGCAGGCCCTGATCACGTGACTGAGCATGCACTGTTCACGTGGCTGATCATACACTGATCACGTGATTGATCATGCACTGATCACTTGGATATCATGCACTGATCACGTGGCTGATCATACACTGTTCACGTGTCTGACCATGCACTGATCACGTGGCTGATCATGCACTGAACACGTGATTGATCATGCACTTATCACGTGGCTGATCATGCACTGATCACGCAGCTACCATGTACTGGTCACATGACTGATCATGCACTGATCACGTAATTGATCATGCACTGATCACCTGGCTTATCATGCATTCATCATGTGACTGATCATGTGCTGATCATGTTTGGTGTCACACACTGATCATGTGCATCTGGAGGCAATGAACAAAGAGCTGAGTAGGCAGGAATCAGTCAGCAGGCTATAATCATGGAACTCAGCTCTGAGAAATCATGCTGCTCAGCTGGAAATAATCAAGTAGATGAGCAGGCAGGAATTATGCAGCACAGGTGGCAATAGTCAAGGAGATGACAGGCAGGAATCGTACAGCTCAGCTGGCAATTGTCAAGCAGATGAGCAGACAGTAATCACGCAGCTCAGCAGGCCCTGATCACGTGACTGAGCATGCACTGTTCACGTGGCTGATCACACACCTATCATGTGAATGATCATGCACTGATCACGTGGCTCTCATGCACTGATCACGTGATTGATCATGCACTGATCACGTAATTGTATGCACTGATCACGTGGCTATCATGCACTGATCACGTGACTGATCATGCACTGATCACGTAGCTATCATGCACTGATCACGTGGCTGATCATACACTGATCACGGGACTGATCATGCACTGATCACGGCGCTATCATGCATTGACTACATGACTCCACATGCACTGATCACGTGGATGATCATGCACTGATCACGTGACTATCATGCACTGATCACGTGGCTATCATGCACTGATCACGTGGCTATCATGCACTGATCACGTGGCTGATCATGCAATGATCACGTAGCTATCATGTACTGATCACGTGACTGATCATGCACTGATCACGTAATTGATCATGCACTGATCATGTGGCTGATCATGCACTGATCACGTGACTGATCATGCACTGATCACGTGACTGATCATGCACTGATCACGTGGCTATCATGCACTGCTCACGTGGCTGATCATGCAATGATCACGCAGCTACCATGTACTGGTCACGTGACTGATCATGCACTGATCACGTGGCTGATCATGCACTGATCACGTGACTGATCATGCACTGATCACGTGACTGATCATGCACTGATCACGTGGCTATCATGCACTGATCACGTGGCTGATCATGCACTGATCACGCAGCTACCATGTACTGTCACGTGACTGATCATGCACTGATCACGTGGCTATCATGCACTGATCACGTGGCTGATCATACACTGATCACCTGCCTGGTCATGCACTGATCACGTGACTAATCATGCACTGATCACGTAGCAATCATGCACTGATCACCTGGCTGATCATGCACTGATCACGTGGCTATCATGCACTGATCACGTGGCTATCATGCACTGATCACGTGTCTGATCATGCACTGATACCATGACTGAGCATGGACTGATCACATGACTATCATGTAGTGATCACGTGACTTAATGGGGCTGATCATGTGACTGATCATGCGCTGATCATGTTTGCTATCATACACTGATCATGTGCCTCTGGAGGCAATAAACAAAGAGCTGAGTAGGCATGAATCAAACAGTCAGCAGGCAATAATCATGGAACTCAGCTGTGAGGAATCATGCTGCTCAGCTGGCAATAATCAAGCAGCTGAGCAGGCAGGAATTACACAGCACAGCTGGCAATTGTCAAGCAGATGACAGGCAGGAATCATGCAGCTCAGCTGGCAATTGTCAAGCAGATGAGCAGACAGTAATCACGCAGCTCAGCAGGCCCTGATCACGTGACTGAGCATGCACTGTTCACGTGGCTGATCATACACTGATCACGTGATTGATCATGCACTGATCACTTGGATATCATGCACTGATCACGTGGCTGATCATACACTGTTCACGTGTCTGACCATGCACTGATCACGTGGCTGATCATGCACTGATCACGTGATTGATCATGCACTTATCACGTGGCTGATCATGCACTGATCACGCAGCTACCATGTACTGGTCACATGACTGATCATGCACTGATCACGTAATTGATCATGCACTGATCACCTGGCTTATCATGCATTGATCATGTGACTGATCATGTGCTGATCATGTTTGGTGTCACACACTGATCATGTGCATCTGGAGGCAATGAACAAAGAGCTGAGTAGGCAGGAATCAGTCAGCAGGCTATAATCATGGAACTCAGCTCTGAGAAATCATGCTGCTCAGCTGGAAATAATCAAGTAGATGAGCAGGCAGGAATTATGCAGCACAGGTGGCAATAGTCAAGGAGATGACAGGCAGGAATCGTACAGCTCAGCTGGCAATTGTCAAGCAGATGAGCAGACAGTAATCACGCAGCTCAGCAGGCCCTGATCACGTGACTGAGCATGCACTGTTCACGTGGCTGATCACACACCTATCATGTGAATGATCATGCACTGATCACGTGGCTCTCATGCACTGATCACGTGATTGATCATGCACTGATCACGTAATTGTATGCACTGATCACGTGGCTATCATGCACTGATCATGTGACTGATCATGCACTGATCACGTAGCTATCATGCACTGATCACGTGGCTGATCATACACTGATCACGGGACTGATCATGCACTGATCACGGCGCTATCATGCATTGACTACATGACTCCACATGCACTGATCACGTGGATGATCATGCACTGATCACGTGACTATCATGCACTGATCACGTGGCTATCATGCACTGATCACGTGGATATCATGCACTGATCACGTGGCTGATCACACACGTATCACATGACTGATCATGCACTGATCACGTGGCTATCATGCACTGATCACGTGGCTGATCATGCACTGATCACGTGGCTATCATGCACTGATCACGTGGCTGATCATGCACTGATCACGCAGCTACCATGCACTGATCACGTGACTGATCATGCACTGATCATGTGGCTGATCATGCACTGATCACGTGACTGATCATGCACTGATCACGTGGCTATCATGCACTGATCACGTGGCTGATCATACACTGATCACGCAGCTACCATGTACTGGTCACGTGACTGATCATGCACTGATCACGTAATTGATCATGCACTGATCACGTGGCTATCATGCACTGATCACGTGGCTGATCATGCACTGATCACGTGCCTGATCATGCACAGATCACATGACTGATCATACACCCATCAGGTGACTGATCATGCACTGATCACGTGGCTATCATGCACTGATCATGTGGCTGATCATACACTGATCACCTGCCTGGTCATGCACTGATCACGTGACTAATCATGAACTGATCACGTAGCAATCATGCACTGATCACCTGGCTGATCATGCACTGATCACGTGGCTATCATGCAATGATCACGTGGCTATCATGCACTGATCACGTGGCTGATCATGCACTGATACCATGACTGAGCATGGACTGATCACATGACTATCATGTAGTGATCACGTGACTTAATGGGGCTGATCATGTGACTGATCATGCGCTGATCATGTTTGCTATCATACACTGATCATGTGCCTCTGGAGGCAATAAACAAAGAGCTGAGTAGGCATGAATCAAACAGTCAGCAGGCAATAATCATGGAACTCAGCTGTGAGGAATCATGCTGCTCAGCTGGCAATAATCAAGCAGCTGAGCAGGCAGGAATTACACAGCACAGCTGGCAATTGTCAAGCAGATGACAGGCAGGAATCATGCAGCTCAGCTGGCAATTGTCAAGCAGATGAGCAGACAGTAATCACGCAGCTCAGCAGGCCCTGATCACGTGACTGAGCATGCACTGTTCACGTGGCTGATCATACACTGATCACGTGATTGATCATGCACTGATCACTTGGATATCATGCACTGATCACGTGGCTGATCATACACTGTTCACGTGTCTGACCATGCACTGATCACGTGGCTGATCATGCACTGATCACGTGATTGATCATGCACTGATCACGTGGCTGATCATGCACTGATCACGCAGCTACCATGTACTGGTCACATGACTGATCATGCACTGATCACGTAATTGATCATGCACTGATCACCTGGCTTATCATGCATTGATCATGTGACTGATCATGTGCTGATCATGTTTGGTGTCACACACTGATCATGTGCATCTGGAGGCAATGAACAAAGAGCTGAGTAGGCAGGAATCAGTCAGCAGGCTATAATCATGGAACTCAGCTCTGAGAAATCATGCTGCTCAGCTGGAAATAATCAAGTAGATGAGCAGGCAGGAATTATGCAGCACAGGTGGCAATAGTCAAGGAGATGACAGGCAGGAATCGTACAGCTCAGCTGGCAATTGTCAAGCAGATGAGCAGACAGTAATCACGCAGCTCAGCAGGCCCTGATCACGTGACTGAGCATGCACTGTTCACGTGGCTGATCACACACTATCACGTGAATGATCATGCACTGATCACGTGGCTCTCATGCACTGATCACGTGATTGATCATGCACTGATCACGTAATTGTATGCACTGATCACGTGGCTATCATGCACTGATCACGTGACTGATCATGCACTGATCACGTAGCTATCATGCACTGATCACGTGGCTGATCATACACTCATCACGGGACTGATCATGCACTGATCACGGCGCTATCATGCACTGACTACATGACTCCACATGCACTGATCACGTGGATGATCATGCACTGATCACGTGACTATCATGCACTGATCACGTGGCTGATCATGCACTGATCACGTGGCTATCATGCACTGATCACGTGGCTGATCATGCAATGATCACGTAGCTACCATGTACTGATCACGTGACTGATCATGCACTGATCACGTAATTGATCATGCACTGATCACGTGGCTGATCATGCACTGATCACGTGACTGATCATGCACTGATCACGTGACTGATCATGCACTGATCACGTGGCTATCATGCACTGCTCATGTGGCTGATCATGCACTGATCACGCAGCTACCATGTACTGATCACGTGACTGATCATGCACTGATCACGTGGCTGATCATGCACTGATCACGTGACTGATCATGCACTGATCACGTGACTGATCATGCACTGATCACGTGGCTATCATGCACTGATCACGTGGCTGATCATGCACTGATCACGCAGCTACCATGTACTGTCACGTGACTGATCATGCACTGATCACGTGGCTATCATGCACTGATCATGTGGCTGATCATACACTGATCACCTGCCTGGTCATGCACAGATCACGTGACTAATCATGAACTGATCACGTAGCAATCATGCACTGATCACCTGGCTGATCATGCACTGATCACGTGGCTATCATGCACTGATCACGTGGCTATCATGCACTGATCACGTGGCTGATCATGCACTGATACCATGACTGAGCATGGACTGATCACATGACTATCATGTAGTGATCACGTGACTTAATGGGGCTGATCATGTGACTGATCATGCGCTGATCATGTTTGCTATCATACACTGATCATGTGCCTCTGGAGGCAATAAACAAAGAGCTGAGTAGGCATGAATCAAACAGTCAGCAGGCAATAATCATGGAACTCAGCTGTGAGGAATCATGCTGCTCAGCTGGCAATAATCAAGCAGCTGAGCAGGCAGGAATTACACAGCACAGCTGGCAATTGTCAAGCAGATGACAGGCAGGAATCATGCAGCTCAGCTGGCAATTGTCAAGCAGATGAGCAGACAGTAATCACGCAGCTCAGCAGGCCCTGATCACGTGACTGAGCATGCACTGTTCACGTGGCTGATCATACACTGATCACGTGATTGATCATGCACTGATCACTTGGATATCATGCACTGATCACGTGGCTGATCATACACTGTTCACGTGTCTGACCATGCACTGATCACGTGGCTGATCATGCACTGATCACGTGATTGATCATGCACTGATCACGTGGCTGATCATGCACTGATCACGCAGCTACCATGCACTGGTCACATGACTGATCATGCACTGATCACGTAATTGATCATGCACTGATCACCTGGCTTATCATGCATTGATCATGTGACTGATCATGTGCTGATCATGTTTGGTGTCACACACTGATCATGTGCATCTGGAGGCAATGAACAAAGAGCTGAGTAGGCAGGAATCAGTCAGCAGGCTATAATCATGGAACTCAGCTCTGAGAAATCATGCTGCTCAGCTGGAAATAATCAAGTAGATGAGCAGGCAGGAATTATGCAGCACAGGTGGCAATAGTCAAGGAGATGACAGGCAGGAATCGTACAGCTCAGCTGGCAATTGTCAAGCAGATGAGCAGACAGTAATCACGCAGCTCAGCAGGCCCTGATCACGTGACTGAGCATGCACTGTTCACGTGGCTGATCACACACCTATCATGTGAATGATCATGCACTGATCACGTGGCTCTCATGCACTGATCACGTGATTGCGCATGCACTGATCACGTAATTGTATGCACTGATCACGTGGCTATCATGCACTGATCATGTGACTGATCATGCACTGATCACGTAGCTATCATGCACTGATCACGTGGCTGATCATACACTCATCACGGGACTGATCATGCACTGATCACGGCGCTATCATGCATTGACTACATGACTCCACATGCACTGATCACGTGGATGATCATGCACTGATCACGTGACTATCATGCACTGATCACGTGGCTATCATGCACTGATCAGGTGGATATCATGCACTGATCACGTGGCTGATCACACACGATCACATGACTGATCATGCACTGATCACGTGGCTATCATGCACTGATCACGTGGCTGATCATGCAATGATCACGTAGCTACCATGTACTGGTCACGTGACTGATCATGCACTGATCACGTAATTGATCATGCACTGATCATGTGGCTGATCATGCACTGATCACGTGACTGATCATGCACTGATCACGTGACTGATCATGCACTGATCACGTGGCTATCATGCACTGATCACGTGGCTGATCATGCAATGATCACGCAGCTACCATGTACTGGTCACGTGACTGATCATGCACTGATCATGTGGCTGATCAGGCACTGATCACGTGACTGATCATGCACTGATCACGTGGCTATCATGCACTGATCACTTGGCTGGTCATACACTGATCACGCAGCTACCATGTACTGGTCACGTGACTGATCATGCACTGATCATGTAATTGATCATGCACTGATCACGTGGCTATCATGCACTGATCACATGGCTGGTCATACACTGATCACGTGCCTGGTCATGCACAGATTACATGACTGATCATGCACTGATCACGTCACTGATCATGCACTGATCACGTGGCTATCATGCACTACTCACGTGGCTGATCATGCAATGATCATGTAGCTACCATGTACCGGTCACGTGACTGATCATACACCCATCAGGTGACTGATCATGCACTGATCACGTGGCTATCATGCACTGATCATGTGGCTGATCATACACTGATCACCTGCCTGGTCATGCACAGATCACGTGACTAATCATGAACTGATCACGTAGCAATCATTCACTGATCACCTGGCTGATCATGCACTGATCACGTGGCTATCATGCAATGATCACGTGGCTATCATGCACTGATCACGTGTCTGATCATGCACTGATACCATGACTGAGCATGGACTGATCACATGACTATCATGTAGTGATCACGTGACTTAATGGGGCTGATCATGTGACTGATCATGCGCTGATCATGTTTGCTATCATACACTGATCATGTGCCTCTGGAGGCAATAAACAAAGAGCTGAGTAGGCATGAATCAAACAGTCAGCAGGCAATAATCATGGAACTCAGCTGTGAGGAATCATGCTGCTCAGCTGGCAATAATCAAGCAGCTGAGCAGGCAGGAATTACACAGCACAGCTGGCAATTGTCAAGCAGATGACAGGCAGGAATCATGCAGCTCAGCTGGCAATTGTCAAGCAGATGAGCAGACAGTAATCACGCAGCTCAGCAGGCCCTGATCACGTGACTGAGCATGCACTGTTCACGTGGCTGATCATACACTGATCACGTGATTGATCATGCACTGATCACTTGGATATCATGCACTGATCACGTGGCTGATCATACACTGTTCACGTGTCTGACCATGCACTGATCACGTGGCTGATCATGCACTGATCACGTGATTGATCATGCACTGATCACGTGGCTGATCATGCACTGATCACGCAGCTACCATGTACTGGTCACATGACTGATCATGCACTGATCACGTAATTGATCATGCACTGATCACCTGGCTTATCATGCATTGATCATGTGACTGATCATGTGCTGATCATGTTTGGTGTCACACACTGATCATGTGCATCTGGAGGCAATGAACAAAGAGCTGAGTAGGCAGGAATCAGTCAGCAGGCTATAATCATGGAACTCAGCTCTGAGAAATCATGCTGCTCAGCTGGAAATAATCAAGTAGATGAGCAGGCAGGAATTATGCAGCACAGGTGGCAATAGTCAAGGAGATGACAGGCAGGAATCGTACAGCTCAGCTGGCAATTGTCAAGCAGATGAGCAGACAGTAATCACGCAGCTCAGCAGGCCCTGATCACGTGACTGAGCATGCACTGTTCACGTGGCTGATCACACACCTATCACGTGAATGATCATGCACTGATCACGTGGCTCTCATGCACTGATCACGTGATTGATCATGCACTGATCACGTAATTGTATGCACTGATCACGTGGCTATCATGCACTGATCACGTGACTGATCATGCACTGATCACGTAGCTATCATGCACTGATCACGTGGCTGATCATGCACTGATCACGGGACTGATCATGCACTGATCACGGCGCTATCATGCACTGACTACATGACTCCACATGCACTGATCACGTGGATGATCATGCACTGATCACGTGACTATCATGCACTGATCACGTGGCTATCATGCACTGATCACGTGGATATCATGCACTGATCACGTGGCTGATCACACACGATCACATGACTGATCATGCACTGATCACGTGGCTATCATGCACTGATCACGTGGCTGATCATGCACTGATCACGTGGCTATCATGCACTGATCACGTGGCTGATCATGCACTGATCACGCAGCTACCATGCACTGATCACGTGACTGATCATGCACTGATCATGTGGCTGATCATGCACTGATCACGTGACTGATCATGCACTGATCACGTGGCTATCATGCACTGATCACGTGGCTGATCATGCACTGATCACGCAGCTACCATGTACTGGTCACGTGACTGATCATGCACTGATCACGTAATTGATCATGCACTGATCACGTGGCTATCATGCACTGATCACGTGGCTGATCATGCACTGATCACGTGCCTGATCATGCACAGATCACATGACTGATCATACACCCATCAGGTGACTGATCATGCACTGATCACGTGGCTATCATGCACTGATCACGTGGCTGATCATACACTGATCACCTGCCTGGTCATGCACAGATCACGTGACTAATCATGAACTGATCACGTAGCAATCATGCACTGATCACCTGGCTGATCATGCACTGATCACGTGGCTATCATGCAATGATCACGTGGCTATCATGCACTGATCACGTGGCTGATCATGCACTGATACCATGACTGAGCATGGACTGATCACATGACTATCATGTAGTGATCACGTGACTTAATGGGGCTGATCATGTGACTGATCATGCGCTGATCATGTTTGCTATCATACACTGATCATGTGCCTCTGGAGGCAATAAACAAAGAGCTGAGTAGGCATGAATCAAACAGTCAGCAGGCAATAATCATGGAACTCAGCTGTGAGGAATCATGCTGCTCAGCTGGCAATAATCAAGCAGCTGAGCAGGCAGGAATTACACAGCACAGCTGGCAATTGTCAAGCAGATGACAGGCAGGAATCATGCAGCTCAGCTGGCAATTGTCAAGCAGATGAGCAGACAGTAATCACGCAGCTCAGCAGGCCCTGATCACGTGACTGAGCATGCACTGTTCACGTGGCTGATCATACACTGATCACGTGATTGATCATGCACTGATCACTTGGATATCATGCACTGATCACGTGGCTGATCATACACTGTTCACGTGTCTGACCATGCACTGATCACGTGGCTGATCATGCACTGATCACGTGATTGATCATGCACTGATCACGTGGCTGATCATGCACTGATCACGCAGCTACCATGTACTGGTCACATGACTGATCATGCACTGATCACGTAATTGATCATGCACTGATCACCTGGCTTATCATGCATTGATCATGTGACTGATCATGTGCTGATCATGTTTGGTGTCACACACTGATCATGTGCATCTGGAGGCAATGAACAAAGAGCTGAGTAGGCAGGAATCAGTCAGCAGGCTATAATCATGGAACTCAGCTCTGAGAAATCATGCTGCTCAGCTGGAAATAATCAAGTAGATGAGCAGGCAGGAATTATGCAGCACAGGTGGCAATAGTCAAGGAGATGACAGGCAGGAATCGTACAGCTCAGCTGGCAATTGTCAAGCAGATGAGCAGACAGTAATCACGCAGCTCAGCAGGCCCTGATCACGTGACTGAGCATGCACTGTTCACGTGGCTGATCACACACCTATCACGTGAATGATCATGCACTGATCACGTGGCTCTCATGCACTGATCACGTGATTGATCATGCACTGATCACGTAATTGTATGCACTGATCACGTGGCTATCATGCACTGATCACGTGACTGATCATGCACTGATCACGTAGCTATCATGCACTGATCACGTGGCTGATCATACACTCATCACGGGACTGATCATGCACTGATCACGGCGCTATCATGCACTGACTACATGACTCCACATGCACTGATCACGTGGATGATCATGCACTGATCACGTGACTATCATGCACTGATCACGTGGCTATCATGCACTGATCACGTGGATATCATGCACTGATCACGTGGCTGATCACACACGATCACATGACTGATCATGCACTGATCACGTGGCTATCATGCACTGATCACGTGGCTGATCATGCACTGATCACGTGGCTATCATGCACTGATCACGTGGCTGATCATGCACTGATCACGCAGCTATCATGCACTGATCACGTGACTGATCATGCACTGATCACGTGGCTGATCATGCACTGATCACGTGACTGATCATGCACTGATCACGTGGCTATCATGCACTGATCACGTGGCTGATCATGCACTGATCACGCAGCTACCATGTACTGGTCACGTGACTGATCATGCACTGATCACGTAATTGATCATGCACTGATCACGTGGCTATCATGCACTGATCACGTGGCTGATCATGCACTGATCACGTGCCTGATCATGCACAGATCACGTGACTGATCATACACCCATCACGTGACTGATCATGCACTGATCACGTGGCTATCATGCACTGATCACGTGGCTGATCATACACTGATCACCTGCCTGGTCATGCACTGATCACGTGACTAATCATGAACTGATCACGTAGCAATCATGCACTGATCACCTGGCTGATCATGCACTGATCACGTGGCTATCATGCAATGATCACGTGGCTATCATGCACTGATCACGTGTCTGATCATGCACTGATACCATGACTGAGCATGGACTGATCACATGACTATCATGTAGTGATCACGTGACTTAATGGGGCTGATCATGTGACTGATCATGCGCTGATCATGTTTGCTATCATACACTGATCATGTGCCTCTGGAGGCAATAAACAAAGAGCTGAGTAGGCATGAATCAAACAGTCAGCAGGCAATAATCATGGAACTCAGCTGTGAGGAATCATGCTGCTCAGCTGGCAATAATCAAGCAGCTGAGCAGGCAGGAATTACACAGCACAGCTGGCAATTGTCAAGCAGATGACAGGCAGGAATCATGCAGCTCAGCTGGCAATTGTCAAGCAGATGAGCAGACAGTAATCACGCAGCTCAGCAGGCCCTGATCACGTGACTGAGCATGCACTGTTCACGTGGCTGATCATACACTGATCACGTGATTGATCATGCACTGATCACTTGGATATCATGCACTGATCACGTGGCTGATCATACACTGTTCACGTGTCTGACCATGCACTGATCACGTGGCTGATCATGCACTGATCACGTGATTGATCATGCACTGATCACGTGGCTGATCATGCACTGATCACGCAGCTACCATGCACTGGTCACATGACTGATCATGCACTGATCACGTAATTGATCATGCACTGATCACCTGGCTTATCATGCATTGATCATGTGACTGATCATGTGCTGATCATGTTTGGTGTCACACACTGATCATGTGCATCTGGAGGCAATGAACAAAGAGCTGAGTAGGCAGGAATCAGTCAGCAGGCTATAATCATGGAACTCAGCTCTGAGAAATCATGCTGCTCAGCTGGAAATAATCAAGTAGATGAGCAGGCAGGAATTATGCAGCACAGGTGGCAATAGTCAAGGAGATGACAGGCAGGAATCGTACAGCTCAGCTGGCAATTGTCAAGCAGATGAGCAGACAGTAATCACGCAGCTCAGCAGGCCCTGATCACGTGACTGAGCATGCACTGTTCACGTGGCTGATCACACACCTATCACGTGAATGATCATGCACTGATCACGTGGCTCTCATGCACTGATCACGTGATTGCGCATGCACTGATCACGTAATTGTATGCACTGATCACGTGGCTATCATGCACTGATCATGTGACTGATCATGCACTGATCACGTAGCTATCATGCACTGATCACGTGGCTGATCATACACTCATCACGGGACTGATCATGCACTGATCACGGCGCTATCATGCACTGACTACATGACTCACATGCACTGATCACGTGGATGATCATGCACTGATCACGTGACTATCATGCACTGATCACGTGGCTATCATGCACTGATCACGTGGATATCATGCACTGATCACGTGGCTGATCACACACGATCACATGACTGATCATGCACTGATCACGTGGCTATCATGCACTGATCACGTGGCTGATCATGCACTGATCACGTGGCTATCATGCACTGATCACGTGGCTGATCATGCACTGATCACGCAGCTACCATGCACTGATCACGTGACTGATCATGCACTGATCACGTGGCTGATCATGCACTGATCACGTGACTGATCATGCACTGATCACGTGGCTATCATGCACTGATCACGTGGCTGGTCATGCACTGATCACGCAGCTACCATGTACTGGTCACGTGACTGATCATGCACTGATCACGTAATTGATCATGCACTGATCACGTGGCTATCATGCACTGATCACGTGGCTGATCATGCACTGATCACGTGCCTGATCATGCACAGATCACATGACTGATCATACACTGATCACGTGACTGATCATGCACTGATCACGTGGCTATCATGCACTGATCATGTGGCTGATCATACACTGATCACCTGCCTGGTCATGCACTGATCACGTGACTAATCATGCACTGATCACGTAGCAATCATGCACTGATCACCTGGCTGATCATGCACTGATCACGTGGCTATCATGCACTGATCACGTGGCTATCATGCACTGATCACGTGTCTGATCATGCACTGATACCATGACTGAGCATGGACTGATCACATGACTATCATGTAGTGATCACGTGACTTAATGGGGCTGATCATGTGACTGATCATGCGCTGATCATGTTTGCTATCATACACTGATCATGTGCCTCTGGAGGCAATAAACAAAGAGCTGAGTAGGCATGAATCAAACAGTCAGCAGGCAATAATCATGGAACTCAGCTGTGAGGAATCATGCTGCTCAGCTGGCAATAATCAAGCAGCTGAGCAGGCAGGAATTACACAGCACAGCTGGCAATTGTCAAGCAGATGACAGGCAGGAATCATGCAGCTCAGCTGGCAATTGTCAAGCAGATGAGCAGACAGTAATCACGCAGCTCAGCAGGCCCTGATCACGTGACTGAGCATGCACTGTTCACGTGGCTGATCATACACTGATCACGTGATTGATCATGCACTGATCACTTGGATATCATGCACTGATCACGTGGCTGATCATACACTGTTCACGTGTCTGACCATGCACTGATCACGTGGCTGATCATGCACTGATCACGTGATTGATCATGCACTGATCACGTGGCTGATCATGCACTGATCACGCAGCTACCATGCACTGGTCACATGACTGATCATGCACTGATCACGTAATTGATCATGCACTGATCACCTGGCTTATCATGCATTGATCATGTGACTGATCATGTGCTGATCATGTTTGGTGTCACACACTGATCATGTGCATCTGGAGGCAATGAACAAAGAGCTGAGTAGGCAGGAATCAGTCAGCAGGCTATAATCATGGAACTCAGCTCTGAGAAATCATGCTGCTCAGCTGGAAATAATCAAGTAGATGAGCAGGCAGGAATTATGCAGCACAGGTGGCAATAGTCAAGGAGATGACAGGCAGGAATCGTACAGCTCAGCTGGCAATTGTCAAGCAGATGAGCAGACAGTAATCACGCAGCTCAGCAGGCCCTGATCACGTGACTGAGCATGCACTGTTCACGTGGCTGATCACACACCTATCACGTGAATGATCATGCACTGATCACGTGGCTCTCATGCACTGATCACGTGATTGATCATGCACTGATCACGTAATTGTATGCACTGATCACGTGGCTATCATGCACTGATCACGTGACTGATCATGCACTGATCACGTAGCTATCATGCACTGATCACTTGGCTGATCATACACTGATCACGGGACTGATCATGCACTGATCACGGCGCTATCATGCACTGACTACATGACTCCACATGCACTGATCACGTGGATGATCATGCACTGATCACGTGACTATCATGCACTGATCACGTGGCTATCATGCACTGATCACGTGGATATCATGCACTGATCACGTGGCTGATCACACACGATCACATGACTGATCATGCACTGATCACGTGGCTATCATGCACTGATCACGTGGCTGATCATGCACTGATCACGTGGCTATCATGCACTGATCACGTGGCTGATCATGCACTGATCACGCAGCTATCATGCACTGATCACGTGACTGATCATGCACTGATCACGTGGCTGATCATGCACTGATCACGTGACTGATCATGCACTGATCACGTGGCTATCATGCACTGATCACGTGGCTGATCATACACTGATCACGCAGCTACCATGTACTGGTCACGTGACTGATCATGCACTGATCACGTAATTGATCATGCACTGATCACGTGGCTATCATGCACTGATCACGTGGCTGATCATGCACTGATCACGTGCCTGATCATGCACAGATCACATGACTGATCATACACTGATCAGGTGACTGATCATGCACTGATCACGTGGCTATCATGCACTGATCATGTGGCTGATCATACACTGATCACCTGCCTGGTCATGCACTGATCACGTGACTAATCATGAACTGATCACGTAGCAATCATGCACTGATCACCTGGCTGATCATGCACTGATCACGTGGCTATCATGCAATGATCACGTGGCTATCATGCACTGATCACGTGGCTGATCATGCACTGATACCATGACTGAGCATGGACTGATCACATGACTATCATGTAGTGATCACGTGACTTAATGGGGCTGATCATGTGACTGATCATGCGCTGATCATGTTTGCTATCATACACTGATCATGTGCCTCTGGAGGCAATAAACAAAGAGCTGAGTAGGCATGAATCAAACAGTCAGCAGGCAATAATCATGGAACTCAGCTGTGAGGAATCATGCTGCTCAGCTGGCAATAATCAAGCAGCTGAGCAGGCAGGAATTACACAGCACAGCTGGCAATTGTCAAGCAGATGACAGGCAGGAATCATGCAGCTCAGCTGGCAATTGTCAAGCAGATGAGCAGACAGTAATCACGCAGCTCAGCAGGCCCTGATCACGTGACTGAGCATGCACTGTTCACGTGGCTGATCATACACTGATCACGTGATTGATCATGCACTGATCACTTGGATATCATGCACTGATCACGTGGCTGATCATACACTGTTCACGTGTCTGACCATGCACTGATCACGTGGCTGATCATGCACTGATCACGTGATTGATCATGCACTGATCACGTGGCTGATCATGCACTGATCACGCAGCTACCATGCACTGGTCACATGACTGATCATGCACTGATCACGTAATTGATCATGCACTGATCACCTGGCTTATCATGCATTGATCATGTGACTGATCATGTGCTGATCATGTTTGGTGTCACACACTGATCATGTGCATCTGGAGGCAATGAACAAAGAGCTGAGTAGGCAGGAATCAGTCAGCAGGCTATAATCATGGAACTCAGCTCTGAGAAATCATGCTGCTCAGCTGGAAATAATCAAGTAGATGAGCAGGCAGGAATTATGCAGCACAGGTGGCAATAGTCAAGGAGATGACAGGCAGGAATCGTACAGCTCAGCTGGCAATTGTCAAGCAGATGAGCAGACAGTAATCACGCAGCTCAGCAGGCCCTGATCACGTGACTGAGCATGCACTGTTCACGTGGCTGATCACACACCTATCATGTGAATGATCATGCACTGATCACGTGGCTCTCATGCACTGATCACGTGATTGCGCATGCACTGATCACGTAATTGTATGCACTGATCACGTGGCTATCATGCACTGATCATGTGACTGATCATGCACTGATCACGTGGCTATCATGCACTGATCACGTGGCTGATCATACACTGATCACGGGACTGATCATGCACTGATCACGGCGCTATCATGCACTGACTACATGACTCCACATGCACTGATCACGTGGATGATCATGCACTGATCACGTGACTATCATGCACTGATCACGTGGCTATCATGCACTGATCACGTGGATATCATGCACTGATCACGTGGCTGATCACACACGATCACATGACTGATCATGCACTGATCACGTGGCTATCATGCACTGATCACGTGGCTGATCATGCACTGATCACGTGGCTATCATGCACTGATCACGTGGCTGATCATGCACTGATCACGCAGCTACCATGCACTGATCACGTGACTGATCATGCACTGATCACGTGGCTGATCATGCACTGATCACGTGACTGATCATGCACTGATCACGTGGCTATCATGCACTGATCACGTGGCTGATCATGCACTGATCACGCAGCTACCATGTACTGGTCACGTGACTGATCATGCACTGATCACGTAACTGATCATGCACTGATCACGTGGCTATCATGCACTGATCACGTGGCTGATCATGCACTGATCACGTGCCTGATCATGCACAGATCACATGACTGATCATACACTGATCACGTGACTGATCATGCACTGATCACGTGGCTATCATGCACTGATCATGTGGCTGATCATACACTGATCACCTGCCTGGTCATGCACAGATCACGTGACTAATCATGCACTGATCACGTAGCAATCATGCACTGATCACCTGGCTGATCATGCACTGATCACGTGGCTATCATGCACTGATCACGTGGCTATCATGCACTGATCACGTGGCTGATCATGCACTGATACCATGACTGAGCATGGACTGATCACATGACTATCATGTAGTGATCACGTGACTTAATGGCGCTGATCATGTGACTGATCATGCGCTGATCATGTTTGCTATCATACACTGATCATGTGCCTCTGGAGGCAATAAACAAAGAGCTGAGTAGGCATGAATCAAACAGTCAGCAGGCAATAATCATGGAACTCAGCTGTGAGGAATCATGCTGCTCAGCTGGCAATAATCAAGCAGCTGAGCAGGCAGGAATTACACAGCACAGCTGGCAATTGTCAAGCAGATGACAGGCAGGAATCATGCAGCTCAGCTGGCAATTGTCAAGCAGATGAGCAGACAGTAATCACGCAGCTCAGCAGGCCCTGATCACGTGACTGAGCATGCACTGTTCACGTGGCTGATCATACACTGATCACGTGATTGATCATGCACTGATCACTTGGATATCATGCACTGATCACGTGGCTGATCATACACTGTTCACGTGTCTGACCATGCACTGATCACGTGGCTGATCATGCACTGATCACGTGATTGATCATGCACTGATCACGTGGCTGATCATGCACTGATCACGCAGCTACCATGCACTGGTCACATGACTGATCATGCACTGATCACGTAATTGATCATGCACTGATCACCTGGCTTATCATGCATTGATCATGTGACTGATCATGTGCTGATCATGTTTGGTGTCACACACTGATCATGTGCATCTGGAGGCAATGAACAAAGAGCTGAGTAGGCAGGAATCAGTCAGCAGGCTATAATCATGGAACTCAGCTCTGAGAAATCATGCTGCTCAGCTGGAAATAATCAAGTAGATGAGCAGGCAGGAATTATGCAGCACAGGTGGCAATAGTCAAGGAGATGACAGGCAGGAATCGTACAGCTCAGCTGGCAATTGTCAAGCAGATGAGCAGACAGTAATCACGCAGCTCAGCAGGCCCTGATCACGTGACTGAGCATGCACTGTTCACGTGGCTGATCACACACCTATCATGTGAATGATCATGCACTGATCACGTGGCTCTCATGCACTGATCACGTGATTGATCATGCACTGATCACGTAATTGTATGCACTGATCACGTGGCTATCATGCACTGATCACGTGACTGATCATGCACTGATCACGTAGCTATCATGCACTGATCACGTGGCTGATCATACACTGATCACGGGACTGATCATGCACTGATCACGGCGCTATCATGCACTGACTACATGACTCCACATGCACTGATCACGTGGATGATCATGCACTGATCACGTGACTATCATGCACTGATCACGTGGCTATCATGCACTGATCACGTGGATATCATGCACTGATCACGTGGCTGATCACACACTGATCACATGACTGATCATGCACTGATCACGTGGCTGATCATGCACTGATCACGTGGCTGATCATGCACTGATCACGTGGCTATCATGCACTGATCACGTGGCTGATCATGCACTGATCACGCAGCTACCATGTACTGATCACGTGACTGATCATGCACTGATCACGTGGCTGATCATGCACTGATCACGTGACTGATCATGCACTGATCACGTGGCTATCATGCACTGATCACGTGGCTGATCATGCACTGATCACGCAGCTACCATGTACTGGTCACGTGACTGATCATGCACTGATCACGTAATTGATCATGCACTGATCACGTGGCTATCATGCACTGATCACATGGCTGATCATGCACTGATCACGTGCCTGATCATGCACAGATCACATGACTGATCATACACCCATCAGGTGACTGATCATGCACTGATCACGTGGCTATCATGCACTGATCATGTGGCTGATCATACACTGATCACCTGCCTGGTCATGCACAGATCACGTGACTAATCATGAACTGATCACGTAGCAATCATGCACTGATCACCTGGCTGATCATGCACTGATCACGTGGCTATCATGCACTGATCACGTGGCTATCATGCACTGATCACGTGGCTGATCATGCACTGATACCATGACTGAGCATGGACTGATCACATGACTATCATGTAGTGATCACGTGACTTAATGGGGCTGATCATGTGACTGATCATGCGCTGATCATGTTTGCTATCATACACTGATCATGTGCCTCTGGAGGCAATAAACAAAGAGCTGAGTAGGCATGAATCAAACAGTCAGCAGGCAATAATCATGGAACTCAGCTGTGAGGAATCATGCTGCTCAGCTGGCAATAATCAAGCAGCTGAGCAGGCAGGAATTACACAGCACAGCTGGCAATTGTCAAGCAGATGACAGGCAGGAATCATGCAGCTCAGCTGGCAATTGTCAAGCAGATGAGCAGACAGTAATCACGCAGCTCAGCAGGCCCTGATCACGTGACTGAGCATGCACTGTTCACGTGGCTGATCATACACTGATCACGTGATTGATCATGCACTGATCACTTGGATATCATGCACTGATCACGTGGCTGATCATACACTGTTCACGTGTCTGACCATGCACTGATCACGTGGCTGATCATGCACTGATCACGTGATTGATCATGCACTGATCACGTGGCTGATCATGCACTGATCACGCAGCTACCATGTACTGGTCACATGACTGATCATGCACTGATCACGTAATTGATCATGCACTGATCACCTGGCTTATCATGCATTGATCATGTGACTGATCATGTGCTGATCATGTTTGGTGTCACACACTGATCATGTGCATCTGGAGGCAATGAACAAAGAGCTGAGTAGGCAGGAATCAGTCAGCAGGCTATAATCATGGAACTCAGCTCTGAGAAATCATGCTGCTCAGCTGGAAATAATCAAGTAGATGAGCAGGCAGGAATTATGCAGCACAGGTGGCAATAGTCAAGGAGATGACAGGCAGGAATCGTACAGCTCAGCTGGCAATTGTCAAGCAGATGAGCAGACAGTAATCACGCAGCTCAGCAGGCCCTGATCACGTGACTGAGCATGCACTGTTCACGTGGCTGATCACACACCTATCATGTGAATGATCATGCACTGATCACGTGGCTCTCATGCACTGATCACGTGATTGATCATGCACTGATCACGTAATTGTATGCACTGATCACGTGGCTATCATGCACTGATCATGTGACTGATCATGCACTGATCACGTGGCTATCATGCACTGATCACGTGGCTGATCATACACTGATCACGGGACTGATCATGCACTGATCACGGCGCTATCATGCACTGACTACATGACTCCACATGCACTGATCACGTGGATGATCATGCACTGATCACGTGACTATCATGCACTGATCACGTGGCTATCATGCACTGATCACGTGGCTATCATGCACTGATCACGTGGCTGATCATGCACTGATCACGTAGCTATCATGCACTGATCACGTGACTGATCATGCACTGATCACGTAATTGATCATGCACTGATCACGTGGCTGATCATGCACTGATCACGTGACTGATCATGCACTGATCACGTGACTGATCATGCACTGATCACGTGGCTATCATGCACTGATCACGTGGCTGATCATGCACTGATCACGCAGCTATCATGCACTGATCACGTGACTGATCATGCACTGATCACGTGGCTGATCATGCACTGATCACGTGACTGATCATGCACTGATCACGTGACTGATCATGCACTGATCACGTGGCTATCATGCACTGATCACGTGGCTGATCATGCACTGATCACGCAGCTACCATGTACTGTCACGTGACTGATCATGCACTGATCACGTGGCTATCATGCACTGATCATGTGGCTGATCATGCACTGATCACCTGCCTGATCATGCACTGATCACGTGACTGATCATGCACTGATCACGTAGCAATCATGCACTGATCACCTGGCTGATCATGCACTGATCACGTGGCTATCATGCAATGATCACGTGGCTATCATGCACTGATCACGTGGCTGATCATGCACTGATACCATGACTGAGCATGGACTGATCACATGACTATCATGTAGTGATCACGTGACTTAATGGGGCTGATCATGTGACTGATCATGCGCTGATCATGTTTGCTATCATACACTGATCATGTGCCTCTGGAGGCAATAAACAAAGAGCTGAGTAGGCATGAATCAAACAGTCAGCAGGCAATAATCATGGAACTCAGCTGTGAGGAATCATGCTGCTCAGCTGGCAATAATCAAGCAGCTGAGCAGGCAGGAATTACACAGCACAGCTGGCAATTGTCAAGCAGATGACAGGCAGGAATCATGCAGCTCAGCTGGCAATTGTCAAGCAGATGAGCAGACAGTAATCACGCAGCTCAGCAGGCCCTGATCACGTGACTGAGCATGCACTGTTCACGTGGCTGATCATACACTGATCACGTGATTGATCATGCACTGATCACTTGGATATCATGCACTGATCACGTGGCTGATCATACACTGTTCACGTGTCTGACCATGCACTGATCACGTGGCTGATCATGCACTGATCACGTGATTGATCATGCACTGATCACGTGGCTGATCATGCACTGATCACGCAGCTACCATGTACTGGTCACATGACTGATCATGCACTGATCACGTAATTGATCATGCACTGATCACCTGGCTTATCATGCATTGATCATGTGACTGATCATGTGCTGATCATGTTTGGTGTCACACACTGATCATGTGCATCTGGAGGCAATGAACAAAGAGCTGAGTAGGCAGGAATCAGTCAGCAGGCTATAATCATGGAACTCAGCTCTGAGAAATCATGCTGCTCAGCTGGAAATAATCAAGTAGATGAGCAGGCAGGAATTATGCAGCACAGGTGGCAATAGTCAAGGAGATGACAGGCAGGAATCGTACAGCTCAGCTGGCAATTGTCAAGCAGATGAGCAGACAGTAATCACGCAGCTCAGCAGGCCCTGATCACGTGACTGAGCATGCACTGTTCACGTGGCTGATCACACACTATCACGTGAATGATCATGCACTGATCACGTGGCTCTCATGCACTGATCACGTGATTGATCATGCACTGATCACGTAATTGTATGCACTGATCACGTGGCTATCATGCACTGATCACGTGACTGATCATGCACTGATCACGTGGCTATCATGCACTGATCACGTGGCTGATCATACACTGATCACGGGACTGATCATGCACTGATCACGGCGCTATCATGCATTGACTACATGACTCCACATGCACTGATCACGTGGATGATCATGCACTGATCACGTGACTATCATGCACTGATCACGTGGCTTATCATGCACTGATCACGTGGCTACCATGTACTGATCACGTGGCTGATCATGCACTGATCACGTAGCTATCATGTACTGATCACGTGACTGATCATGCACTGATCACGTAATTGATCATGCACTGATCACGTGGCTGATCATGCACTGATCACGTGACTGATCATGCACTGATCACGTGACTGATCATGCACTGATCACGTGGCTATCATGCACTGATCACGTGGCTGATCATGCACTGATCACGCAGCTATCATGCACTGATCACGTGACTGATCATGCACTGATCACGTGGCTGATCATGCACTGATCACGTGACTGATCATGCACTGATCACGTGACTGATCATGCACTGATCACGTGGCTATCATGCACTGATCACGTGGCTGATCATGCACTGATCACGCAGCTACCATGTACTGTCACGTGACTGATCATGCACTGATCACGTGGCTATCATGCACTGATCACGTGGCTGATCATGCACTGATCACGTGCCTGGTCATGCACTGATCACGTGACTGATCATGCACTGATCACGTAGCAATCATGCACTGATCACCTGGCTGATCATGCACTGATCACGTGGCTATCATGCACTGATCACGTGGCTATCATGCACTGATCACGTGGCTGATCATGCACTGATACCATGACTGAGCATGGACTGATCACATGACTATCATGTAGTGATCACGTGACTTAATGGGGCTGATCATGTGACTGATCATGCGCTGATCATGTTTGCTATCATACACTGATCATGTGCCTCTGGAGGCAATAAACAAAGAGCTGAGTAGGCATGAATCAAACAGTCAGCAGGCAATAATCATGGAACTCAGCTGTGAGGAATCATGCTGCTCAGCTGGCAATAATCAAGCAGCTGAGCAGGCAGGAATTACACAGCACAGCTGGCAATTGTCAAGCAGATGACAGGCAGGAATCATGCAGCTCAGCTGGCAATTGTCAAGCAGATGAGCAGACAGTAATCACGCAGCTCAGCAGGCCCTGATCACGTGACTGAGCATGCACTGTTCACGTGGCTGATCATACACTGATCACGTGATTGATCATGCACTGATCACTTGGATATCATGCACTGATCACGTGGCTGATCATACACTGTTCACGTGTCTGACCATGCACTGATCACGTGGCTGATCATGCACTGATCACGTGATTGATCATGCACTTATCACGTGGCTGATCATGCACTGATCACGCAGCTACCATGCACTGGTCACATGACTGATCATGCACTGATCACGTAATTGATCATGCACTGATCACCTGGCTTATCATGCATTGATCATGTGACTGATCATGTGCTGATCATGTTTGGTGTCACACACTGATCATGTGCATCTGGAGGCAATGAACAAAGAGCTGAGTAGGCAGGAATCAGTCAGCAGGCTATAATCATGGAACTCAGCTCTGAGAAATCATGCTGCTCAGCTGGAAATAATCAAGTAGATGAGCAGGCAGGAATTATGCAGCACAGGTGGCAATAGTCAAGGAGATGACAGGCAGGAATCGTACAGCTCAGCTGGCAATTGTCAAGCAGATGAGCAGACAGTAATCACGCAGCTCAGCAGGCCCTGATCACGTGACTGAGCATGCACTGTTCACGTGGCTGATCACACACCTATCATGTGAATGATCATGCACTGATCACGTGGCTCTCATGCACTGATCACGTGATTGCGCATGCACTGATCACGTAATTGTATGCACTGATCACGTGGCTATCATGCACTGATCATGTGACTGATCATGCACTGATCACGTAGCTATCATGCACTGATCACTTGGCTGATCATACACTGATCACGGGACTGATCATGCACTGATCACGGCGCTATCATGCATTGACTACATGACTCCACATGCACTGATCACGTGGATGATCATGCACTGATCACGTGACTATCATGCACTGATCACGTGGCTATCATGCACTGATCACGTGGATATCATGCACTGATCACGTGGCTGATCACACACGTATCACATGACTGATCATGCACTGATCACGTGGCTATCATGCACTGATCACGTGGCTGATCATGCAATGATCACGTAGCTACCATGTACTGGTCACGTGACTGATCATGCACTGATCACGTAATTGATCATGCACTGATCACGTGGCTGATCATGCACTGATCACGTGACTGATCATGCACTGATCACGTGACTGATCATGCACTGATCACGTGGCTATCATGCACTGCTCATGTGGCTGATCATGCAATGATCACGCAGCTACCATGTACTGGTCACGTGACTGATCATGCACTGATCATGTGGCTGATCATGCACTGATCACGTGACTGATCATGCACTGATCACGTGGCTATCATGCACTGATCACTTGGCTGATCATGCACTGATCACGCAGCTACCATGTACTGGTCACGTGACTGATCATGCACTGATCATGTAATTGATCATGCACTGATCACGTGGCTATCATGCACTGATCACGTGGCTGATCATACACTGATCACGTGCCTGGTCATGCACTGATCACATGACTGATCATGCACTGATCACGTGACTGATCATGCACTGATCACGTGGCTATCATGCACTACTCACGTGGCTGATCATGCAATGATCATGTAGCTACCATGTACTGGTCACGTGACTGATCATACACCCATCAGGTGACTGATCATGCACTGATCACGTGGCTATCATGCACTGATCACGTGGCTGATCATACACTGATCACCTGCCTGGTCATGCACTGATCACGTGACTAATCATGAACTGATCACGTAGCAATCATGCACTGATCACCTGGCTGATCATGCACTGATCACGTGGCTATCATGCACTGATCACGTGGCTATCATGCACTGATCACGTGGCTGATCATGCACTGATACCATGACTGAGCATGGACTGATCACATGACTATCATGTAGTGATCACGTGACTTAATGGCGCTGATCATGTGACTGATCATGCGCTGATCATGTTTGCTATCATACACTGATCATGTGCCTCTGGAGGCAATAAACAAAGAGCTGAGTAGGCATGAATCAAACAGTCAGCAGGCAATAATCATGGAACTCAGCTGTGAGGAATCATGCTGCTCAGCTGGCAATAATCAAGCAGCTGAGCAGGCAGGAATTACACAGCACAGCTGGCAATTGTCAAGCAGATGACAGGCAGGAATCATGCAGCTCAGCTGGCAATTGTCAAGCAGATGAGCAGACAGTAATCACGCAGCTCAGCAGGCCCTGATCACGTGACTGAGCATGCACTGTTCACGTGGCTGATCATACACTGATCACGTGATTGATCATGCACTGATCACTTGGATATCATGCACTGATCACGTGGCTGATCATACACTGTTCACGTGTCTGACCATGCACTGATCACGTGGCTGATCATGCACTGATCACGTGATTGATCATGCACTGATCACGTGGCTGATCATGCACTGATCACGCAGCTACCATGCACTGGTCACATGACTGATCATGCACTGATCACGTAATTGATCATGCACTGATCACCTGGCTTATCATGCATTGATCATGTGACTGATCATGTGCTGATCATGTTTGGTGTCACACACTGATCATGTGCATCTGGAGGCAATGAACAAAGAGCTGAGTAGGCAGGAATCAGTCAGCAGGCTATAATCATGGAACTCAGCTCTGAGAAATCATGCTGCTCAGCTGGAAATAATCAAGTAGATGAGCAGGCAGGAATTATGCAGCACAGGTGGCAATAGTCAAGGAGATGACAGGCAGGAATCGTACAGCTCAGCTGGCAATTGTCAAGCAGATGAGCAGACAGTAATCACGCAGCTCAGCAGGCCCTGATCACGTGACTGAGCATGCACTGTTCACGTGGCTGATCACACACCTATCACGTGAATGATCATGCACTGATCACGTGGCTCTCATGCACTGATCACGTGATTGATCATGCACTGATCACGTAATTGTATGCACTGATCACGTGGCTATCATGCACTGATCATGTGACTGATCATGCACTGATCACGTAGCTATCATGCACTGATCACGTGGCTGATCATGCACTGATCACGGGACTGATCATGCACTGATCACGGCGCTATCATGCATTGACTACATGACTCCACATGCACTGATCACGTGGATGATCATGCACTGATCACGTGACTATCATGCACTGATCACGTGGCTATCATGCACTGATCACGTGGATATCATGCACTGATCACGTGGCTGATCACACACGATCACATGACTGATCATGCACTGATCACGTGGCTATCATGCACTGATCACGTGGCTGATCATGCAATGATCACGTAGCTACCATGTACTGGTCACGTGACTGATCATGCACTGATCACGTAATTGATCATGCACTGATCACGTGGCTGATCATGCACTGATCACGTGACTGATCATGCACTGATCACGTGACTGATCATGCACTGATCACGTGGCTATCATGCACTGCTCATGTGGCTGATCATGCAATGATCACGCAGCTACCATGTACTGATCACGTGACTGATCATGCACTGATCACGTGGCTGATCATGCACTGATCACGTGACTGATCATGCACTGATCACGTGGCTATCATGCACTGATCACGTGGCTGATCATGCACTGATCACGCAGCTACCATGTACTGGTCACGTGACTGATCATGCACTGATCATGTAATTGATCATGCACTGATCACGTGGCTATCATGCACTGATCACATGGCTGATCATACACTGATCACGTGCCTGGTCATGCACTGATCACATGACTGATCATGCACTGATCACGTGACTGATCATGCACTGATCACGTGGCTATCATGCACTACTCACGTGGCTGATCATGCAATGATCATGTAGCTACCATGTACTGGTCACGTGACTGATCATACACCCATCAGGTGACTGATCATGCACTGATCACGTGGCTATCATGCACTGATCACGTGGCTGATCATACACTGATCACCTGCCTGGTCATGCACTGATCACGTGACTAATCATGCACTGATCACGTAGCAATCATGCACTGATCACCTGGCTGATCATGCACTGATCACGTGGCTATCATGCACTGATCACGTGGCTATCATGCACTGATCACGTGGCTGATCATGCACTGATACCATGACTGAGCATGGACTGATCACATGACTATCATGTAGTGATCACGTGACTTAATGGGGCTGATCATGTGACTGATCATGCGCTGATCATGTTTGCTATCATACACTGATCATGTGCCTCTGGAGGCAATAAACAAAGAGCTGAGTAGGCATGAATCAAACAGTCAGCAGGCAATAATCATGGAACTCAGCTGTGAGGAATCATGCTGCTCAGCTGGCAATAATCAAGCAGCTGAGCAGGCAGGAATTACACAGCACAGCTGGCAATTGTCAAGCAGATGACAGGCAGGAATCATGCAGCTCAGCTGGCAATTGTCAAGCAGATGAGCAGACAGTAATCACGCAGCTCAGCAGGCCCTGATCACGTGACTGAGCATGCACTGTTCACGTGGCTGATCATACACTGATCACGTGATTGATCATGCACTGATCACTTGGATATCATGCACTGATCACGTGGCTGATCATACACTGTTCACGTGTCTGACCATGCACTGATCACGTGGCTGATCATGCACTGATCACGTGATTGATCATGCACTGATCACGTGGCTGATCATGCACTGATCACGCAGCTACCATGCACTGGTCACATGACTGATCATGCACTGATCACGTAATTGATCATGCACTGATCACCTGGCTTATCATGCATTGATCATGTGACTGATCATGTGCTGATCATGTTTGGTGTCACACACTGATCATGTGCATCTGGAGGCAATGAACAAAGAGCTGAGTAGGCAGGAATCAGTCAGCAGGCTATAATCATGGAACTCAGCTCTGAGAAATCATGCTGCTCAGCTGGAAATAATCAAGTAGATGAGCAGGCAGGAATTATGCAGCACAGGTGGCAATAGTCAAGGAGATGACAGGCAGGAATCGTACAGCTCAGCTGGCAATTGTCAAGCAGATGAGCAGACAGTAATCACGCAGCTCAGCAGGCCCTGATCACGTGACTGAGCATGCACTGTTCACGTGGCTGATCACACACTATCACGTGAATGATCATGCACTGATCACGTGGCTCTCATGCACTGATCACGTGATTGATCATGCACTGATCACGTAATTGTATGCACTGATCACGTGGCTATCATGCACTGATCACGTGACTGATCATGCACTGATCACGTAGCTATCATGCACTGATCACGTGGCTGATCATGCACTGATCACGGGACTGATCATGCACTGATCACGGCGCTATCATGCACTGACTACATGACTCCACATGCACTGATCACGTGGATGATCATGCACTGATCACGTGACTATCATGCACTGATCACGTGGCTATCATGCACTGATCACGTGGATATCATGCACTGATCACGTGGCTGATCACACACGATCACATGACTGATCATGCACTGATCACGTGGCTATCATGCACTGATCACGTGGCTGATCATGCACTGATCACGTAGCTACCATGTACTGGTCACGTGACTGATCATGCACTGATCACGTAATTGATCATGCACTGATCACGTGGCTGATCATGCACTGATCACGTGACTGATCATGCACTGATCACGTGACTGATCATGCACTGATCACGTGGCTATCATGCACTGATCATGTGGCTGATCATGCAATGATCACGCAGCTACCATGTACTGGTCACGTGACTGATCATGCACTGATCACGTGGCTGATCATGCACTGATCACGTGACTGATCATGCACTGATCACGTGGCTATCATGCACTGATCACGTGGCTGATCATGCACTGATCACGCAGCTACCATGTACTGATCACGTGACTGATCATGCACTGATCACGTAATTGATCATGCACTGATCACGTGGCTATCATGCACTGATCACGTGGCTGATCATGCACTGATCACGTGCCTGATCATGCACTGATCACATGACTGATCATGCACTGATCACGTGGCTATCATGCACTACTCACGTGGCTGATCATGCAATGATCATGTAGCTACCATGTACTGGTCACGTGACTGATCATACACCCATCAGGTGACTGATCATGCACTGATCACGTGGCTATCATGCACTGATCATGTGGCTGATCATACACTGATCACCTGCCTGGTCATGCACTGATCACGTGACTGATCATGCACTGATCACGTAGCAATCATGCACTGATCACCTGGCTGATCATGCACTGATCACGTGGCTATCATGCACTGATCACGTGGCTATCATGCACTGATCACGTGGCTGATCATGCACTGATACCATGACTGAGCATGGACTGATCACATGACTATCATGTAGTGATCACGTGACTTAATGGCGCTGATCATGTGACTGATCATGCGCTGATCATGTTTGCTATCATACACTGATCATGTGCCTCTGGAGGCAATAAACAAAGAGCTGAGTAGGCATGAATCAAACAGTCAGCAGGCAATAATCATGGAACTCAGCTGTGAGGAATCATGCTGCTCAGCTGGCAATAATCAAGCAGCTGAGCAGGCAGGAATTACACAGCACAGCTGGCAATTGTCAAGCAGATGACAGGCAGGAATCATGCAGCTCAGCTGGCAATTGTCAAGCAGATGAGCAGACAGTAATCACGCAGCTCAGCAGGCCCTGATCACGTGACTGAGCATGCACTGTTCACGTGGCTGATCATACACTGATCACGTGATTGATCATGCACTGATCACTTGGATATCATGCACTGATCACGTGGCTGATCATACACTGTTCACGTGTCTGACCATGCACTGATCACGTGGCTGATCATGCACTGATCACGTGATTGATCATGCACTGATCACGTGGCTGATCATGCACTGATCACGTGGCTACCATGCACTGGTCACATGACTGATCATGCACTGATCACGTAATTGATCATGCACTGATCACCTGGCTTATCATGCATTGATCATGTGACTGATCATGTGCTGATCATGTTTGGTGTCACACACTGATCATGTGCATCTGGAGGCAATGAACAAAGAGCTGAGTAGGCAGGAATCAGTCAGCAGGCTATAATCATGGAACTCAGCTCTGAGAAATCATGCTGCTCAGCTGGCAATAATCAAGTAGATGAGCAGGCAGGAATTATGCAGCACAGGTGGCAATAGTCAAGGAGATGACAGGCAGGAATCGTACAGCTCAGCTGGCAATTGTCAAGCAGATGAGCAGACAGTAATCACGCAGCTCAGCAGGCCCTGATCACGTGACTGAGCATGCACTGTTCACGTGGCTGATCACACACTATCACGTGAATGATCATGCACTGATCACGTGGCTATCATGCACTGATCACGTGATTGATCATGCACTGATCACGTAATTGTATGCACTGATCACGTGGCTATCATGCACTGATCACGTGACTGATCATGCACTGATCACGTGGCTATCATGCACTGATCACGTGGCTGATCATGCACTGATCACGGGACTGATCATGCACTGATCACGGCGCTATCATGCACTGACTACATGACTCCACATGCACTGATCACGTGGATGATCATGCACTGATCACGTGACTATCATGCACTGATCACGTGGCTATCATGCACTGATCACGTGGATATCATGCACTGATCACGTGGCTGATCACACACGATCACATGACTGATCATGCACTGATCACGTGGCTATCATGCACTGATCACGTGGCTGATCATGCAATGATCACGTAGCTACCATGTACTGGTCACGTGACTGATCATGCACTGATCACGTAATTGATCATGCACTGATCACGTGGCTGATCATGCACTGATCACGTGACTGATCATGCACTGATCACGTGACTGATCATGCACTGATCACGTGGCTATCATGCACTGATCATGTGGCTGATCATGCAATGATCACGCAGCTACCATGTACTGGTCACGTGACTGATCATGCACTGATCACGTGGCTGATCATGCACTGATCACGTGACTGATCATGCACTGATCACGTGGCTATCATGCACTGATCACGTGGCTGATCATGCACTGATCACGCAGCTACCATGCACTGGTCACGTGACTGATCATGCACTGATCACGTAATTGATCATGCACTGATCACGTGGCTATCATGCACTGATCACGTGGCTGATCATACACTGATCACGTGCCTGATCATGCACTGATCACATGACTGATCATGCACTGATCACGTGGCTATCATGCACTACTCACGTGGCTGATCATGCAATGATCATGTAGCTACCATGTACTGGTCACGTGACTGATCATACACCCATCAGGTGACTGATCATGCACTGATCACGTGGCTATCATGCACTGATCACGTGGCTGATCATACACTGATCACCTGCCTGGTCATGCACTGATCACGTGACTAATCATGCACTGATCACGTAGCAATCATGCACTGATCACGTGGCTGATCATGCACTGATCACGTGGCTATCATGCACTGATCACGTGGCTATCATGCACTGATCACGTGGCTGATCATGCACTGATACCATGACTGAGCATGGACTGATCACATGACTATCATGTAGTGATCACGTGACTTAATGGCGCTGATCATGTGACTGATCATGCGCTGATCATGTTTGCTATCATACACTGATCATGTGCCTCTGGAGGCAATAAACAAAGAGCTGAGTAGGCATGAATCAAACAGTCAGCAGGCAATAATCATGGAACTCAGCTGTGAGGAATCATGCTGCTCAGCTGGCAATAATCAAGCAGCTGAGCAGGCAGGAATTACACAGCACAGCTGGCAATTGTCAAGCAGATGACAGGCAGGAATCATGCAGCTCAGCTGGCAATTGTCAAGCAGATGAGCAGACAGTAATCACGCAGCTCAGCAGGCCCTGATCACGTGACTGAGCATGCACTGTTCACGTGGCTGATCATACACTGATCACGTGATTGATCATGCACTGATCACTTGGATATCATGCACTGATCACGTGGCTGATCATACACTGTTCACGTGTCTGACCATGCACTGATCACGTGGCTGATCATGCACTGATCACGTGATTGATCATGCACTGATCACGTGGCTGATCATGCACTGATCACGCAGCTACCATGCACTGGTCACATGACTGATCATGCACTGATCACGTAATTGATCATGCACTGATCACCTGGCTTATCATGCATTGATCATGTGACTGATCATGTGCTGATCATGTTTGGTGTCACACACTGATCATGTGCATCTGGAGGCAATGAACAAAGAGCTGAGTAGGCAGGAATCAGTCAGCAGGCTATAATCATGGAACTCAGCTCTGAGAAATCATGCTGCTCAGCTGGAAATAATCAAGTAGATGAGCAGGCAGGAATTATGCAGCACAGGTGGCAATAGTCAAGGAGATGACAGGCAGGAATCGTACAGCTCAGCTGGCAATTGTCAAGCAGATGAGCAGACAGTAATCACGCAGCTCAGCAGGCCCTGATCACGTGACTGAGCATGCACTGTTCACGTGGCTGATCACACACTATCACGTGAATGATCATGCACTGATCACGTGGCTATCATGCACTGATCACGTGATTGATCATGCACTGATCACGTAATTGTATGCACTGATCACGTGGCTATCATGCACTGATCACGTGACTGATCATGCACTGATCACGTGGCTATCATGCACTGATCACGTGGCTGATCATGCACTGATCACGGGACTGATCATGCACTGATCACGGCGCTATCATGCATTGACTACATGACTCCACATGCACTGATCACGTGGATGATCATGCACTGATCACGTGACTATCATGCACTGATCACGTGGCTATCATGCACTGATCACGTGGATATCATGCACTGATCACGTGGCTGATCACACACGATCACATGACTGATCATGCACTGATCACGTGGCTATCATGCACTGATCACGTGGCTGATCATGCAATGATCACGTAGCTACCATGTACTGGTCACGTGACTGATCATGCACTGATCACGTAATTGATCATGCACTGATCACGTGGCTGATCATGCACTGATCACGTGACTGATCATGCACTGATCACGTGACTGATCATGCACTGATCACGTGGCTATCATGCACTGATCATGTGGCTGATCATGCAATGATCACGCAGCTACCATGTACTGGTCACGTGACTGATCATGCACTGATCACGTGGCTGATCATGCACTGATCACGTGACTGATCATGCACTGATCACGTGACTGATCATGCACTGATCACGTGGCTATCATGCACTGATCACGTGGCTGATCATGCACTGATCACGCAGCTACCATGTACTGATCACGTGACTGATCATGCACTGATCACGTAATTGATCATGCACTGATCACGTGGCTATCATGCACTGATCACGTGGCTGATCATACACTGATCACGTGCCTGGTCATGCACTGATCACATGACTGATCATGCACTGATCACGTGACTGATCATGCACTGATCACGTGGCTATCATGCACTACTCACGTGGCTGATCATGCAATGATCATGTAGCTACCATGTACTGGTCACGTGACTGATCATACACCCATCAGGTGACTGATCATGCACTGATCACGTGGCTATCATGCACTGATCACGTGGCTGATCATACACTGATCACCTGCCTGGTCATGCACTGATCACGTGACTAATCATGAACTGATCACGTAGCAATCATGCACTGATCACCTGGCTGATCATGCACTGATCACGTGGCTATCATGCACTGATCACGTGGCTATCATGCACTGATCACGTGGCTGATCATGCACTGATACCATGACTGAGCATGGACTGATCACATGACTATCATGTAGTGATCACGTGACTTAATGGCGCTGATCATGTGACTGATCATGCGCTGATCATGTTTGCTATCATACACTGATCATGTGCCTCTGGAGGCAATAAACAAAGAGCTGAGTAGGCATGAATCAAACAGTCAGCAGGCAATAATCATGGAACTCAGCTGTGAGGAATCATGCTGCTCAGCTGGCAATAATCAAGCAGCTGAGCAGGCAGGAATTACACAGCACAGCTGGCAATTGTCAAGCAGATGACAGGCAGGAATCATGCAGCTCAGCTGGCAATTGTCAAGCAGATGAGCAGACAGTAATCACGCAGCTCAGCAGGCCCTGATCACGTGACTGAGCATGCACTGTTCACGTGGCTGATCATACACTGATCACGTGATTGATCATGCACTGATCACTTGGATATCATGCACTGATCACGTGGCTGATCATACACTGTTCACGTGTCTGACCATGCACTGATCACGTGGCTGATCATGCACTGATCACGTGATTGATCATGCACTGATCACGTGGCTGATCATGCACTGATCACGCAGCTACCATGCACTGGTCACATGACTGATCATGCACTGATCACGTAATTGATCATGCACTGATCACGTGGCTTATCATGCATTGATCATGTGACTGATCATGTGCTGATCATGTTTGGTGTCACACACTGATCATGTGCATCTGGAGGCAATGAACAAAGAGCTGAGTAGGCAGGAATCAGTCAGCAGGCTATAATCATGGAACTCAGCTCTGAGAAATCATGCTGCTCAGCTGGCAATAATCAAGTAGATGAGCAGGCAGGAATTATGCAGCACAGGTGGCAATTGTCAAGGAGATGACAGGCAGGAATCGTACAGCTCAGCTGGCAATTGTCAAGCAGATGAGCAGACAGTAATCACGCAGCTCAGCAGGCCCTGATCACGTGACTGAGCATGCACTGTTCACGTGGCTGATCACACACTATCACGTGAATGATCATGCACTGATCACGTGGCTATCATGCACTGATCACGTGATTGATCATGCACTGATCACGTAATTGTATGCACTGATCACGTGGCTATCATGCACTGATCACGTGACTGATCATGCACTGATCACGTGGCTATCATGCACTGATCACGTGGCTGATCATGCACTGATCACGGGACTGATCATGCACTGATCACGGCGCTATCATGCACTGACTACATGACTCCACATGCACTGATCACGTGGATGATCATGCACTGATCACGTGACTATCATGCACTGATCACGTGGCTATCATGCACTGATCACGTGGATATCATGCACTGATCACGTGGCTGATCACACACGATCACATGACTGATCATGCACTGATCACGTGGCTATCATGCACTGATCACGTGGCTGATCATGCAATGATCACGTAGCTACCATGTACTGGTCACGTGACTGATCATGCACTGATCACGTAATTGATCATGCACTGATCACGTGGCTGATCATGCACTGATCACGTGACTGATCATGCACTGATCACGTGACTGATCATGCACTGATCACGTGGCTATCATGCACTGATCATGTGGCTGATCATGCAATGATCACGCAGCTACCATGTACTGATCACGTGACTGATCATGCACTGATCACGTGGCTGATCATGCACTGATCACGTGACTGATCATGCACTGATCACGTGGCTATCATGCACTGATCACGTGGCTGATCATGCACTGATCACGCAGCTACCATGCACTGATCACGTGACTGATCATGCACTGATCATGTAATTGATCATGCACTGATCACGTGGCTATCATGCACTGATCACGTGGCTGATCATACACTGATCACGTGCCTGGTCATGCACTGATCACATGACTGATCATGCACTGATCACGTGACTGATCATGCACTGATCACGTGGCTATCATGCACTACTCACGTGGCTGATCATGCAATGATCATGTAGCTACCATGTACTGGTCACGTGACTGATCATACACCCATCAGGTGACTGATCATGCACTGATCACGTGGCTATCATGCACTGATCACGTGGCTGATCATACACTGATCACCTGCCTGGTCATGCACTGATCACGTGACTAATCATGCACTGATCACGTAGCAATCATGCACTGATCACCTGGCTGATCATGCACTGATCACGTGGCTATCATGCACTGATCACGTGGCTATCATGCACTGATCACGTGGCTGATCATGCACTGATACCATGACTGAGCATGGACTGATCACATGACTATCATGTAGTGATCACGTGACTTAATGGCGCTGATCATGTGACTGATCATGCGCTGATCATGTTTGCTATCATACACTGATCATGTGCCTCTGGAGGCAATAAACAAAGAGCTGAGTAGGCATGAATCAAACAGTCAGCAGGCAATAATCATGGAACTCAGCTGTGAGGAATCATGCTGCTCAGCTGGCAATAATCAAGCAGCTGAGCAGGCAGGAATTACACAGCACAGCTGGCAATTGTCAAGCAGATGACAGGCAGGAATCATGCAGCTCAGCTGGCAATTGTCAAGCAGATGAGCAGACAGTAATCACGCAGCTCAGCAGGCCCTGATCACGTGACTGAGCATGCACTGTTCACGTGGCTGATCATACACTGATCACGTGATTGATCATGCACTGATCACTTGGATATCATGCACTGATCACGTGGCTGATCATACACTGTTCACGTGTCTGACCATGCACTGATCACGTGGCTGATCATGCACTGATCACGTGACTGATCATGCACTGATCACGTGGCTGATCATGCACTGATCACGCAGCTACCATGCACTGGTCACATGACTGATCATGCACTGATCACGTAATTGATCATGCACTGATCACCTGGCTTATCATGCATTGATCATGTGACTGATCATGTGCTGATCATGTTTGGTGTCACACACTGATCATGTGCATCTGGAGGCAATGAACAAAGAGCTGAGTAGGCAGGAATCAGTCAGCAGGCTATAATCATGGAACTCAGCTCTGAGAAATCATGCTGCTCAGCTGGAAATAATCAAGTAGATGAGCAGGCAGGAATTATGCAGCACAGGTGGCAATAGTCAAGGAGATGACAGGCAGGAATCGTACAGCTCAGCTGGCAATTGTCAAGCAGATGAGCAGACAGTAATCACGCAGCTCAGCAGGCCCTGATCACGTGACTGAGCATGCACTGTTCACGTGGCTGATCACACACTATCACGTGAATGATCATGCACTGATCACGTGGCTATCATGCACTGATCACGTGATTGATCATGCACTGATCACGTAATTGTATGCACTGATCACGTGGCTATCATGCACTGATCACGTGACTGATCATGCACTGATCACGTGGCTATCATGCACTGATCACGTGGCTGATCATGCACTGATCACGGGACTGATCATGCACTGATCACGGCGCTATCATGCACTGACTACATGACTCCACATGCACTGATCACGTGGATGATCATGCACTGATCACGTGACTATCATGCACTGATCACGTGGCTATCATGCACTGATCACGTGGATATCATGCACTGATCACGTGGCTGATCACACACGATCACATGACTGATCATGCACTGATCACGTGGCTATCATGCACTGATCACGTGGCTGATCATGCACTGATCACGTAGCTACCATGTACTGGTCACGTGACTGATCATGCACTGATCACGTAATTGATCATGCACTGATCACGTGGCTGATCATGCACTGATCACGTGACTGATCATGCACTGATCACGTGACTGATCATGCACTGATCACGTGGCTATCATGCACTGCTCATGTGGCTGATCATGCAATGATCACGCAGCTACCATGTACTGGTCACGTGACTGATCATGCACTGATCACGTGGCTGATCATGCACTGATCACGTGACTGATCATGCACTGATCACGTGGCTATCATGCACTGATCACGTGGCTGATCATGCACTGATCACGCAGCTACCATGCACTGATCACGTGACTGATCATGCACTGATCATGTAATTGATCATGCACTGATCACGTGGCTATCATGCACTGATCACGTGGCTGATCATGCACTGATCACGTGCCTGATCATGCACTGATCACGTGACTGATCATGCACTGATCACGTGGCTATCATGCACTACTCACGTGGCTGATCATGCAATGATCATGTAGCTACCATGTACTGGTCACGTGACTGATCATACACCCATCAGGTGACTGATCATGCACTGATCACGTGGCTATCATGCACTGATCACGTGGCTGATCATACACTGATCACCTGCCTGGTCATGCACTGATCACGTGACTAATCATGCACTGATCACGTAGCAATCATGCACTGATCACCTGGCTGATCATGCACTGATCACGTGGCTATCATGCACTGATCACGTGGCTATCATGCACTGATCACGTGGCTGATCATGCACTGATACCATGACTGAGCATGGACTGATCACATGACTATCATGTAGTGATCACGTGACTTAATGGGGCTGATCATGTGACTGATCATGCGCTGATCATGTTTGCTATCATACACTGATCATGTGCCTCTGGAGGCAATAAACAAAGAGCTGAGTAGGCATGAATCAAACAGTCAGCAGGCAATAATCATGGAACTCAGCTGTGAGGAATCATGCTGCTCAGCTGGCAATAATCAAGCAGCTGAGCAGGCAGGAATTACACAGCACAGCTGGCAATTGTCAAGCAGATGACAGGCAGGAATCATGCAGCTCAGCTGGCAATTGTCAAGCAGATGAGCAGACAGTAATCACGCAGCTCAGCAGGCCCTGATCACGTGACTGAGCATGCACTGTTCACGTGGCTGATCATACACTGATCACGTGATTGATCATGCACTGATCACTTGGATATCATGCACTGATCACGTGGCTGATCATACACTGTTCACGTGTCTGACCATGCACTGATCACGTGGCTGATCATGCACTGATCACGTGACTGATCATGCACTGATCACGTGGCTGATCATGCACTGATCACGTGGCTACCATGCACTGGTCACATGACTGATCATGCACTGATCACGTAATTGATCATGCACTGATCACGTGGCTTATCATGCATTGATCATGTGACTGATCATGTGCTGATCATGTTTGGTGTCACACACTGATCATGTGCATCTGGAGGCAATGAACAAAGAGCTGAGTAGGCAGGAATCAGTCAGCAGGCTATAATCATGGAACTCAGCTCTGAGAAATCATGCTGCTCAGCTGGCAATAATCAAGTAGATGAGCAGGCAGGAATTATGCAGCACAGGTGGCAATAGTCAAGGAGATGACAGGCAGGAATCGTACAGCTCAGCTGGCAATTGTCAAGCAGATGAGCAGACAGTAATCACGCAGCTCAGCAGGCCCTGATCACGTGACTGAGCATGCACTGTTCACGTGGCTGATCACACACTATCACGTGAATGATCATGCACTGATCACGTGGCTATCATGCACTGATCACGTGATTGATCATGCACTGATCACGTAATTGTCATGCACTGATCACGTGGCTATCATGCACTGATCACGTGACTGATCATGCACTGATCACGTGGCTATCATGCACTGATCACGTGGCTGATCATGCACTGATCACGGGACTGATCATGCACTGATCACGGCGCTATCATGCACTGACTACATGACTCCACATGCACTGATCACGTGGATGATCATGCACTGATCACGTGACTATCATGCACTGATCACGTGGCTATCATGCACTGATCACGTGGATATCATGCACTGATCACGTGGCTGATCACACACGATCACATGACTGATCATGCACTGATCACGTGGCTATCATGCACTGATCACGTGGCTGATCATGCACTGATCACGTAGCTACCATGTACTGGTCACGTGACTGATCATGCACTGATCACGTAATTGATCATGCACTGATCACGTGGCTGATCATGCACTGATCACGTGACTGATCATGCACTGATCACGTGACTGATCATGCACTGATCACGTGGCTATCATGCACTGCTCATGTGGCTGATCATGCAATGATCACGCAGCTACCATGTACTGATCACGTGACTGATCATGCACTGATCACGTGGCTGATCATGCACTGATCACGTGACTGATCATGCACTGATCACGTGGCTATCATGCACTGATCACGTGGCTGATCATGCACTGATCACGCAGCTACCATGTACTGATCACGTGACTGATCATGCACTGATCATGTAATTGATCATGCACTGATCACGTGGCTATCATGCACTGATCACGTGGCTGATCATGCACTGATCACGTGCCTGATCATGCACTGATCACATGACTGATCATGCACTGATCACGTGACTGATCATGCACTGATCACGTGGCTATCATGCACTACTCACGTGGCTGATCATGCAATGATCATGTAGCTACCATGTACTGGTCACGTGACTGATCATACACCCATCAGGTGACTGATCATGCACTGATCACGTGGCTATCATGCACTGATCACGTGGCTGATCATACACTGATCACCTGCCTGGTCATGCACTGATCACGTGACTAATCATGCACTGATCACGTAGCAATCATGCACTGATCACCTGGCTGATCATGCACTGATCACGTGGCTATCATGCACTGATCACGTGGCTATCATGCACTGATCACGTGGCTGATCATGCACTGATACCATGACTGAGCATGGACTGATCACATGACTATCATGTAGTGATCACGTGACTTAATGGCGCTGATCATGTGACTGATCATGCGCTGATCATGTTTGCTATCATACACTGATCATGTGCCTCTGGAGGCAATAAACAAAGAGCTGAGTAGGCATGAATCAAACAGTCAGCAGGCAATAATCATGGAACTCAGCTGTGAGGAATCATGCTGCTCAGCTGGCAATAATCAAGCAGCTGAGCAGGCAGGAATTACACAGCACAGCTGGCAATTGTCAAGCAGATGACAGGCAGGAATCATGCAGCTCAGCTGGCAATTGTCAAGCAGATGAGCAGACAGTAATCACGCAGCTCAGCAGGCCCTGATCACGTGACTGAGCATGCACTGTTCACGTGGCTGATCATACACTGATCACGTGATTGATCATGCACTGATCACTTGGATATCATGCACTGATCACGTGGCTGATCATACACTGTTCACGTGTCTGACCATGCACTGATCACGTGGCTGATCATGCACTGATCACGTGATTGATCATGCACTGATCACGTGGCTGATCATGCACTGATCACGCAGCTACCATGCACTGGTCACATGACTGATCATGCACTGATCACGTAATTGATCATGCACTGATCACCTGGCTTATCATGCATTGATCATGTGACTGATCATGTGCTGATCATGTTTGGTGTCACACACTGATCATGTGCATCTGGAGGCAATGAACAAAGAGCTGAGTAGGCAGGAATCAGTCAGCAGGCTATAATCATGGAACTCAGCTCTGAGAAATCATGCTGCTCAGCTGGAAATAATCAAGTAGATGAGCAGGCAGGAATTATGCAGCACAGGTGGCAATAGTCAAGGAGATGACAGGCAGGAATCGTACAGCTCAGCTGGCAATTGTCAAGCAGATGAGCAGACAGTAATCACGCAGCTCAGCAGGCCCTGATCACGTGACTGAGCATGCACTGTTCACGTGGCTGATCACACACTATCACGTGAATGATCATGCACTGATCACGTGGCTCTCATGCACTGATCACGTGATTGATCATGCACTGATCACGTAATTGTATGCACTGATCACGTGGCTATCATGCACTGATCACGTGACTGATCATGCACTGATCACGTAGCTATCATGCACTGATCACGTGGCTGATCATGCACTGATCACGGGACTGATCATGCACTGATCACGGCGCTATCATGCATTGACTACATGACTCCACATGCACTGATCACGTGGATGATCATGCACTGATCACGTGACTATCATGCACTGATCACGTGGCTATCATGCACTGATCACGTGGATATCATGCACTGATCACGTGGCTGATCACACACGATCACATGACTGATCATGCACTGATCACGTGGCTATCATGCACTGATCACGTGGCTGATCATGCAATGATCACGTAGCTACCATGTACTGGTCACGTGACTGATCATGCACTGATCACGTAATTGATCATGCACTGATCACGTGGCTGATCATGCACTGATCACGTGACTGATCATGCACTGATCACGTGACTGATCATGCACTGATCACGTGGCTATCATGCACTGCTCATGTGGCTGATCATGCAATGATCACGCAGCTACCATGTACTGATCACGTGACTGATCATGCACTGATCATGTGGCTGATCATGCACTGATCACGTGACTGATCATGCACTGATCACGTGGCTATCATGCACTGATCACGTGGCTGATCATGCACTGATCACGCAGCTACCATGTACTGGTCACGTGACTGATCATGCACTGATGATGTAATTGATCATGCACTGATCACGTGGCTATCATGCACTGATCACGTGGCTGATCATACACTGATCACGTGCCTGGTCATGCACTGATCACATGACTGATCATGCACTGATCACGTGACTGATCATGCACTGATCACGTGGCTATCATGCACTACTCACGTGGCTGATCATGCAATGATCATGTAGCTACCATGTACTGGTCACGTGACTGATCATACACCCATCAGGTGACTGATCATGCACTGATCACGTGGCTATCATGCACTGATCACGTGGCTGATCATACACTGATCACCTGCCTGGTCATGCACAGATCACGTGACTAATCATGCACTGATCACGTAGCAATCATGCACTGATCACCTGGCTGATCATGCACTGATCACGTGGCTATCATGCACTGATCACGTGGCTATCATGCACTGATCACGTGGCTGATCATGCACTGATACCATGACTGAGCATGGACTGATCACATGACTATCATGTAGTGATCACGTGACTTAATGGGGCTGATCATGTGACTGATCATGCGCTGATCATGTTTGCTATCATACACTGATCATGTGCCTCTGGAGGCAATAAACAAAGAGCTGAGTAGGCATGAATCAAACAGTCAGCAGGCAATAATCATGGAACTCAGCTGTGAGGAATCATGCTGCTCAGCTGGCAATAATCAAGCAGCTGAGCAGGCAGGAATTACACAGCACAGCTGGCAATTGTCAAGCAGATGACAGGCAGGAATCATGCAGCTCAGCTGGCAATTGTCAAGCAGATGAGCAGACAGTAATCACGCAGCTCAGCAGGCCCTGATCACGTGACTGAGCATGCACTGTTCACGTGGCTGATCATACACTGATCACGTGATTGATCATGCACTGATCACTTGGATATCATGCACTGATCACGTGGCTGATCATACACTGTTCACGTGTCTGACCATGCACTGATCACGTGGCTGATCATGCACTGATCACGTGATTGATCATGCACTGATCACGTGGCTGATCATGCACTGATCACGCAGCTACCATGCACTGGTCACATGACTGATCATGCACTGATCACGTAATTGATCATGCACTGATCACCTGGCTTATCATGCATTGATCATGTGACTGATCATGTGCTGATCATGTTTGGTGTCACACACTGATCATGTGCATCTGGAGGCAATGAACAAAGAGCTGAGTAGGCAGGAATCAGTCAGCAGGCTATAATCATGGAACTCAGCTCTGAGAAATCATGCTGCTCAGCTGGAAATAATCAAGTAGATGAGCAGGCAGGAATTATGCAGCACAGGTGGCAATAGTCAAGGAGATGACAGGCAGGAATCGTACAGCTCAGCTGGCAATTGTCAAGCAGATGAGCAGACAGTAATCACGCAGCTCAGCAGGCCCTGATCACGTGACTGAGCATGCACTGTTCACGTGGCTGATCACACACTATCACGTGAATGATCATGCACTGATCACGTGGCTCTCATGCACTGATCACGTGATTGATCATGCACTGATCACGTAATTGTATGCACTGATCACGTGGCTATCATGCACTGATCACGTGACTGATCATGCACTGATCACGTGGCTATCATGCACTGATCACGTGGCTGATCATGCACTGATCACGGGACTGATCATGCACTGATCACGGCGCTATCATGCATTGACTACATGACTCCACATGCACTGATCACGTGGATGATCATGCACTGATCACGTGACTATCATGCACTGATCACGTGGCTATCATGCACTGATCACGTGGATATCATGCACTGATCACGTGGCTGATCACACACGATCACATGACTGATCATGCACTGATCACGTGGCTATCATGCACTGATCACGTGGCTGATCATGCAATGATCACGTAGCTACCATGTACTGGTCACGTGACTGATCATGCACTGATCACGTAATTGATCATGCACTGATCACGTGGCTGATCATGCACTGATCACGTGACTGATCATGCACTGATCACGTGACTGATCATGCACTGATCACGTGGCTATCATGCACTGATCATGTGGCTGATCATGCAATGATCACGCAGCTACCATGTACTGATCACGTGACTGATCATGCACTGATCACGTGGCTGATCATGCACTGATCACGTGACTGATCATGCACTGATCACGTGGCTATCATGCACTGATCACGTGGCTGATCATGCACTGATCACGCAGCTACCATGTACTGATCACGTGACTGATCATGCACTGATCACGTAATTGATCATGCACTGATCACGTGGCTATCATGCACTGATCACGTGGCTGATCATACACTGATCACGTGCCTGATCATGCACTGATCACATGACTGATCATGCACTGATCACGCACTGATCACGTGGCTATCATGCACTACTCACGTGGCTGATCATGCAATGATCATGTAGCTACCATGTACTGGTCACGTGACTGATCATACACCATCAGGTGACTGATCATGCACTGATCACGTGGCTATCATGCACTGATCACGTGGCTGATCATGCACTGATCACCTGCCTGATCATGCACTGATCACGTGACTGATCATGCACTGATCACGTAGCAATCATGCACTGATCACGTGGCTGATCATGCACTGATCACGTGGCTATCATGCACTGATCACGTGGCTATCATGCACTGATCACGTGGCTGATCATGCACTGATACCATGACTGAGCATGGACTGATCACATGACTATCATGTAGTGATCACGTGACTTAATGGCGCTGATCATGTGACTGATCATGCGCTGATCATGTTTGCTATCATACACTGATCATGTGCCTCTGGAGGCAATAAACAAAGAGCTGAGTAGGCATGAATCAAACAGTCAGCAGGCAATAATCATGGAACTCAGCTGTGAGGAATCATGCTGCTCAGCTGGCAATAATCAAGCAGCTGAGCAGGCAGGAATTACACAGCACAGCTGGCAATTGTCAAGCAGATGACAGGCAGGAATCATGCAGCTCAGCTGGCAATTGTCAAGCAGATGAGCAGACAGTAATCACGCAGCTCAGCAGGCCCTGATCACGTGACTGAGCATGCACTGTTCACGTGGCTGATCATACACTGATCACGTGAATGATCATGCACTGATCACGTGGCTATCATGCACTGATCACGTGATTGATCATGCACTGATCACGTAATTGTCATGCACTGATCACGTGGCTGATCATGCACTGATCACGTGACTGATCATGCACTGATCACGTGGCTATCATGCACTGATCACGTGGCTGATCATGCACTGATCACGGGACTGATCATGCACTGATCACGGCGCTATCATGCACTGACTACATGACTCCACATGCACTGATCACGTGGATGATCATGCACTGATCACGTGACTATCATGCACTGATCACGTGGCTATCATGCACTGATCACGTGGATATCATGCACTGATCACGTGGCTGATCACACACGATCACATGACTGATCATGCACTGATCACGTGGCTATCATGCACTGATCACGTGGCTGATCATGCAATGATCACGTAGCTACCATGTACTGGTCACGTGACTGATCATGCACTGATCACGTAATTGATCATGCACTGATCACGTGGCTGATCATGCACTGATCACGTGACTGATCATGCACTGATCACGTGACTGATCATGCACTGATCACGTGGCTATCATGCACTGATCACGTGGCTGATCATGCACTGATCACGCAGCTATCATGCACTGATCACGTGACTGATCATGCACTGATCACGTGGCTGATCATGCACTGATCACGTGACTGATCATGCACTGATCACGTGGCTATCATGCACTGATCACGTGGCTGATCATGCACTGATCACGCAGCTACCATGTACTGATCACGTGACTGATCATGCACTGATCATGTAATTGATCATGCACTGATCACGTGGCTATCATGCACTGATCACGTGGCTGATCATGCACTGATCACGTGCCTGATCATGCACTGATCACATGACTGATCATGCACTGATCACGTGACTGATCATGCACTGATCACGTGGCTATCATGCACTACTCACGTGGCTGATCATGCAATGATCATGTAGCTACCATGTACTGGTCACGTGACTGATCATACACCCATCAGGTGACTGATCATGCACTGATCACGTGGCTATCATGCACTGATCACGTGGCTGATCATACACTGATCACCTGCCTGGTCATGCACTGATCACGTGACTAATCATGCACTGATCACGTAGCAATCATGCACTGATCACCTGGCTGATCATGCACTGATCACGTGGCTATCATGCACTGATCACGTGGCTATCATGCACTGATCACGTGGCTGATCATGCACTGATACCATGACTGAGCATGGACTGATCACATGACTATCATGTAGTGATCACGTGACTTAATGGCGCTGATCATGTGACTGATCATGCGCTGATCATGTTTGCTATCATACACTGATCATGTGCCTCTGGAGGCAATAAACAAAGAGCTGAGTAGGCATGAATCAAACAGTCAGCAGGCAATAATCATGGAACTCAGCTGTGAGGAATCATGCTGCTCAGCTGGCAATAATCAAGCAGCTGAGCAGGCAGGAATTACACAGCACAGCTGGCAATTGTCAAGCAGATGACAGGCAGGAATCATGCAGCTCAGCTGGCAATTGTCAAGCAGATGAGCAGACAGTAATCACGCAGCTCAGCAGGCCCTGATCACGTGACTGAGCATGCACTGTTCACGTGGCTGATCATACACTGATCACGTGATTGATCATGCACTGATCACTTGGATATCATGCACTGATCACGTGGCTGATCATACACTGTTCACGTGTCTGACCATGCACTGATCACGTGGCTGATCATGCACTGATCACGTGATTGATCATGCACTGATCACGTGGCTGATCATGCACTGATCACGCAGCTACCATGCACTGGTCACATGACTGATCATGCACTGATCACGTAATTGATCATGCACTGATCACCTGGCTTATCATGCATTGATCATGTGACTGATCATGTGCTGATCATGTTTGGTGTCACACACTGATCATGTGCATCTGGAGGCAATGAACAAAGAGCTGAGTAGGCAGGAATCAGTCAGCAGGCTATAATCATGGAACTCAGCTCTGAGAAATCATGCTGCTCAGCTGGAAATAATCAAGTAGATGAGCAGGCAGGAATTATGCAGCACAGGTGGCAATAGTCAAGGAGATGACAGGCAGGAATCGTACAGCTCAGCTGGCAATTGTCAAGCAGATGAGCAGACAGTAATCACGCAGCTCAGCAGGCCCTGATCACGTGACTGAGCATGCACTGTTCACGTGGCTGATCACACACCTATCACGTGAATGATCATGCACTGATCACGTGGCTCTCATGCACTGATCACGTGATTGATCATGCACTGATCACGTAATTGTATGCACTGCTCACGTGGCTGTCATGCACTGATCACGTGACTGATCATGCACTGATCACGTAGCTATCATGCACTGATCACGTGGCTGATCATGCACTGATCACGGGACTGATCATGCACTGATCACGGCGCTATCATGCATTGACTACATGACTCCACATGCACTGATCACGTGGATGATCATGCACTGATCACGTGACTATCATGCACTGATCACGTGGCTATCATGCACTGATCACGTGGATATCATGCACTGATCACGTGGCTGATCACACACGTATCACATGACTGATCATGCACTGATCACGTGGCTATCATGCACTGATCACGTGGCTGATCATGCAATGATCACGTAGCTACCATGTACTGGTCACGTGACTGATCATGCACTGATCACGTAATTGATCATGCACTGATCACGTGGCTGATCATGCACTGATCACGTGACTGATCATGCACTGATCACGTGGCTATCATGCACTGCTCATGTGGCTGATCATGCAATGATCACGCAGCTACCATGTACTGATCACGTGACTGATCATGCACTGATCATGTGGCTGATCATGCACTGATCACGTGACTGATCATGCACTGATCACGTGGCTATCATGCACTGATCACGTGGCTGATCATGCACTGATCACGCAGCTACCATGTACTGATCACGTGACTGATCATGCACTGATCATGTAATTGATCATGCACTGATCACGTGGCTATCATGCACTGATCACGTGGCTGATCATACACTGATCACGTGCCTGGTCATGCACTGATCACATGACTGATCATGCACTGATCACGTGACTGATCATGCACTGATCACGTGGCTATCATGCACTACTCACGTGGCTGATCATGCAATGATCATGTAGCTACCATGTACTGGTCACGTGACTGATCATACACCCATCAGGTGACTGATCATGCACTGATCACGTGGCTATCATGCACTGATCACGTGGCTGATCATACACTGATCACCTGCCTGGTCAAGCACTGATCACGTGACTAATCATGCACTGATCACGTAGCAATCATGCACTGATCACCTGGCTGATCATGCACTGATCACGTGGCTATCATGCACTGATCACGTGGCTATCATGCACTGATCACGTGGCTGATCATGCACTGATACCATGACTGAGCATGGACTGATCACATGACTATCATGTAGTGATCACGTGACTTAATGGCGCTGATCATGTGACTGATCATGCGCTGATCATGTTTGCTATCATACACTGATCATGTGCCTCTGGAGGCAATAAACAAAGAGCTGAGTAGGCATGAATCAAACAGTCAGCAGGCAATAATCATGGAACTCAGCTGTGAGGAATCATGCTGCTCAGCTGGCAATAATCAAGCAGCTGAGCAGGCAGGAATTACACAGCACAGCTGGCAATTGTCAAGCAGATGACAGGCAGGAATCATGCAGCTCAGCTGGCAATTGTCAAGCAGATGAGCAGACAGTAATCACGCAGCTCAGCAGGCCCTGATCACGTGACTGAGCATGCACTGTTCACGTGGCTGATCACACACTGATCACGTGAATGATCATGCACTGATCGCGTGGCTATCATGCACTGATCACGTGGCTGATCATGCACTGATCACGTAATTGTCATGCACTGATCACGTGGCTGATCATGCACTGATCACGTGACTGATCATGCACTGATCACGTGGCTATCATGCACTGATCACGTGGCTGATCATGCACTGATCACGGGACTGATCATGCACTGATCACGGGCTATCATGCACTGACTACATGACTCCACATGCACTGATCACGTGGATGATCATGCACTGATCACGTGACTATCATGCACTGATCACGTGGCTATCATGCACTGATCACGTGGATATCATGCACTGATCACGTGGCTGATCACACACGATCACATGACTGATCATGCACTGATCACGTGGCTATCATGCACTGATCACGTGGCTGATCATGCACTGATCACGTAGCTACCATGTACTGGTCACGTGACTGATCATGCACTGATCACGTAATTGATCATGCACTGATCACGTGGCTGATCATGCACTGATCACGTGACTGATCATGCACTGATCACGTGACTGATCATGCACTGATCACGTGGCTATCATGCACTGATCACGTGGCTGATCATGCAATGATCACGCAGCTACCATGCACTGATCACGTGACTGATCATGCACTGATCACGTGGCTGATCATGCACTGATCACGTGACTGATCATGCACTGATCACGTGGCTATCATGCACTGATCACGTGGCTGATCATGCACTGATCACGCAGCTACCATGTACTGATCACGTGACTGATCATGCACTGATCACGTAATTGATCATGCACTGATCACGTGGCTATCATGCACTGATCACGTGGCTGATCATACACTGATCACGTGCCTGATCATGCACTGATCACATGACTGATCATGCACTGATCACGTGACTGATCATGCACTGATCACGTGGCTATCATGCACTATCACGTGGCTGATCATGCAATGATCATGTAGCTACCATGTACTGGTCACGTGACTGATCATGCACTGATCACGTGACTGATCATGCACTGATCACGTAGCTATCATGCACTGATCACGTGGCTGATCATACACTGATCACGTGACTGATCATGCACTGATCACGTGGCTGATCATGCACTGATCACGTGACTGATCATGCACTGATCACGTGCTATCATGCACTGATCACATGACTGATCATGCACTGATCACGTGGCTGATCATGCACTGATCACGTGGCTATCATGCACTGATCACGTGGCTGATCATGCACTGATACCATGACTGAGCATGGACTGATCACATGACTATCATGTAGTGATCACGTGACTTAATGGGGCTGATCATGTGACTGATCATGCGCTGATCATGTTTGCTATCATACACTGATCATGTGCCTCTGGAGGCAATAAACAAAGAGCTGAGTAGGCATGAATCAAACAGTCAGCAGGCAATAATCATGGAACTCAGCTGTGAGGAATCATGCTGCTCAGCTGGCAATAATCAAGCAGCTGAGCAGGCAGGAATTACACAGCACAGCTGGCAATTGTCAAGCAGATGACAGGCAGGAATCATGCAGCTCAGCTGGCAATTGTCAAGCAGATGAGCAGACAGTAATCACGCAGCTCAGCAGGCCCTGATCACGTGACTGAGCATGCACTGTTCACGTGGCTGATCATACACTGATCACGTGATTGATCATGCACTGATCACTTGGATATCATGCACTGATCACGTGGCTGATCATACACTGTTCACGTGTCTGACCATGCACTGATCACGTGGCTGATCATGCACTGATCACGTGATTGATCATGCACTGATCACGTGGCTGATCATGCACTGATCACGCAGCTACCATGCACTGGTCACATGACTGATCATGCACTGATCACGTAATTGATCATGCACTGATCACCTGGCTTATCATGCATTGATCATGTGACTGATCATGTGCTGATCATGTTTGGTGTCACACACTGATCATGTGCATCTGGAGGCAATGAACAAAGAGCTGAGTAGGCAGGAATCAGTCAGCAGGCTATAATCATGGAACTCAGCTCTGAGAAATCATGCTGCTCAGCTGGAAATAATCAAGTAGATGAGCAGGCAGGAATTATGCAGCACAGGTGGCAATAGTCAAGGAGATGACAGGCAGGAATCGTACAGCTCAGCTGGCAATTGTCAAGCAGATGAGCAGACAGTAATCACGCAGCTCAGCAGGCCCTGATCACGTGACTGAGCATGCACTGTTCACGTGGCTGATCACACACTATCACGTGAATGATCATGCACTGATCACGTGGCTCTCATGCACTGATCACGTGATTGATCATGCACTGATCACGTAATTGTATGCACTGCTCACGTGGCTGTCATGCACTGATCATGTGACTGATCATGCACTGATCACGTAGCTATCATGCACTGATCACGTGGCTGATCATACACTGATCACGGGACTGATCATGCACTGATCACGGCGCTATCATGCATTGACTACATGACTCCACATGCACTGATCACGTGGATGATCATGCACTGATCACGTGACTATCATGCACTGATCACGTGGCTATCATGCACTGATCAGGTGGATATCATGCACTGATCACGTGGCTGATCACACACGTATCACATGACTGATCATGCACTGATCACGTGGCTATCATGCACTGATCACGTGGCTGATCATGCAATGATCACGTAGCTACCATGTACTGGTCACGTGACTGATCATGCACTGATCACGTAATTGATCATGCACTGATCACGTGGCTGATCATGCACTGATCACGTGACTGATCATGCACTGATCACGTGGCTATCATGCACTGCTCATGTGGCTGATCATGCAATGATCACGCAGCTACCATGTACTGGTCACGTGACTGATCATGCACTGATCATGTGGCTGATCATGCACTGATCACGTGACTGATCATGCACTGATCACGTGGCTATCATGCACTGATCACGTGGCTGATCATGCACTGATCACGCAGCTACCATGTACTGGTCACGTGACTGATCATGCACTGATCATGTAATTGATCATGCACTGATCACGTGGCTATCATGCACTGATCACATGGCTGATCATACACTGATCACGTGCCTGGTCATGCACTGATCACATGACTGATCATGCACTGATCACGTGACTGATCATGCACTGATCACGTGGCTATCATGCACTACTCACGTGGCTGATCATGCAATGATCATGTAGCTACCATGTACTGGTCACGTGACTGATCATACACCCATCAGGTGACTGATCATGCACTGATCACGTGGCTATCATGCACTGATCACGTGGCTGATCATACACTGATCACCTGCCTGGTCATGCACAGATCACGTGACTAATCATGAACTGATCACGTAGCAATCATTCACTGATCACCTGGCTGATCATGCACTGATCACGTGGCTATCATGCACTGATCACGTGGCTATCATGCACTGATCACGTGGCTGATCATGCACTGATACCATGACTGAGCATGGACTGATCACATGACTATCATGTAGTGATCACGTGACTTAATGGCGCTGATCATGTGACTGATCATGCGCTGATCATGTTTGCTATCATACACTGATCATGTGCCTCTGGAGGCAATAAACAAAGAGCTGAGTAGGCATGAACAAACAGTCAGCAGGCAATAATCATGGAACTCAGCTGTGAGGAATCATGCTGCTCAGCTGGCAATAATCAAGCAGCTGAGCAGGCAGGAATTACACAGCACAGCTGGCAATTGTCAAGCAGATGACAGGCAGGAATCATGCAGCTCAGCTGGCAATTGTCAAGCAGATGAGCAGACAGTAATCACGCAGCTCAGCAGGCCCTGATCACGTGACTGAGCATGCACTGTTCACGTGGCTGATCACACACTGATCACGTGAATGATCATGCACTGATCACGTGGCTATCATGCACTGATCACGTGGCTGATCATGCACTGATCACGTATTGTATGCACTGCTCACGTGGCTGATCATGCACTGATCACGTGACTGATCATGCACTGATCACGTGGCTATCATGCACTGATCACGTGGCTGATCATGCACTGATCACGGGACTGATCATGCACTGATCACGCGCTATCATGCACTGATCACATGACTGATCATGCACTGATCACGTGGCTGATCATGCACTGATCACGTGACTATCATGCACTGATCACGTGGCTATCATGCACTGATCACGTGGATATCATGCACTGATCACGTGGCTGATCACACACTGATCACGTGACTGATCATGCACTGATCACGTGGCTATCATGCACTGATCACGTGGCTGATCATGCACTGATCACGTAGCTATCATGTACTGATCACGTGACTGATCATGCACTGATCACGTAATTGATCATGCACTGATCACGTGGCTGATCATGCACTGATCACGTGACTGATCATGCACTGATCACGTGACTGATCATGCACTGATCACGTGGCTATCATGCACTGATCACGTGGCTGATCATGCACTGATCACGCAGCTATCATGCACTGATCACGTGACTGATCATGCACTGATCACGTGGCTGATCATGCACTGATCACGTGACTGATCATGCACTGATCACGTGGCTATCATGCACTGATCACGTGGCTGATCATGCACTGATCACGCAGCTATCATGCACTGATCACGTGACTGATCATGCACTGATCACGTGACTGATCATGCACTGATCACGTGGCTATCATGCACTGATCACGTGGCTGATCATGCACTGATCACGTGACTGATCATGCACTGATCACGTGACTGATCATGCACTGATCACGTGACTGATCATGCACTGATCACGTGGCTATCATGCACTGATCACGTGGCTGATCATGCACTGATCACGTAGCTATCATGCACTGATCACGTGACTGATCATGCACTGATCACGTGACTGATCATGCACTGATCACGTAGCTATCATGCACTGATCACGTGGCTGATCATGCACTGATCACGTGACTGATCATGCACTGATCACGTGGCTGATCATGCACTGATCACGTGACTGATCATGCACTGATCACGGGCTATCATGCACTGACACATGACTGACATGCACTGATCACGTGATGATCATGCACTGATCACGTGGCTATCATGCACTGATCACGTGGCTATCATGCACTGATCACGTGGCTATCATGCACTGATCACGTGGCTGATCATGCACTGATCACGTGACTGATCATGCACTGATCACGTGGCTATCATGCACTGATCACGTGGCTGATCATGCAATGATCACGTAGCTACCATGCACTGGTCACGTGACTGATCATGCACTGATCACGTAACTGATCATGCACTGATCACGTGGCTGATCATGCACTGATCACGTGACTGATCATGCACTGATCACGTGACTGATCATGCACTGATCACGTGGCTATCATGCACTGATCACGTGGCTGATCATGCACTGATCACGCAGCTACCATGTACTGGTCACGTGACTGATCATGCACTGATCGTGTAATTGATCATGCACTGATCACGTGGCTATCATGCACTGATCACGTGGCTGATCATACACTGATCACGCGCCTGGTCATGCACAGATTACATGACTGATCATGCACTGATCACGTCACTGATCATGCACTGATCACGTGGCTATCATGCACTACTCACGTGGCTGATCATGCAATGATCATGTAGCTACCATGTACTGGTCACGTGACTGATCATACACCCATCAGGTGACTGATCATGCACTGATCACGTGGCTATCATGCACTGATCACGTGGCTGATCATACACTGATCACCTGCCTGGTCATGCACTGATCACGTGACTGATCATGAACTGATCACGTAGCAATCATGCACTGATCACCTGGCTGATCATGCACTGATCACGTGGCTATCATGCAATGATCACGTGGCTATCATGCACTGATCACGTGGCTGATCATGCACTGATACCATGACTGAGCATGGACTGATCACATGACTATCATGTAGTGATCACGTGACTTAATGGGGCTGATCATGTGACTGATCATGCGCTGATCATGTTTGCTATCATACACTGATCATGTGCCTCTGGAGGCAATAAACAAAGAGCTGAGTAGGCATGAATCAAACAGTCAGCAGGCAATAATCATGGAACTCAGCTGTGAGGAATCATGCTGCTCAGCTGGCAATAATCAAGCAGCTGAGCAGGCAGGAATTACACAGCACAGCTGGCAATTGTCAAGCAGATGACAGGCAGGAATCATGCAGCTCAGCTGGCAATTGTCAAGCAGATGAGCAGACAGTAATCACGCAGCTCAGCAGGCCCTGATCACGTGACTGAGCATGCACTGTTCACGTGGCTGATCATACACTGATCACGTGATTGATCATGCACTGATCACTTGGATATCATGCACTGATCACGTGGCTGATCATACACTGTTCACGTGTCTGACCATGCACTGATCACGTGGCTGATCATGCACTGATCACGTGATTGATCATGCACTGATCACGTGGCTGATCATGCACTGATCACGCAGCTACCATGTACTGGTCACATGACTGATCATGCACTGATCACGTAATTGATCATGCACTGATCACCTGGCTTATCATGCATTGATCATGTGACTGATCATGTGCTGATCATGTTTGGTGTCACACACTGATCATGTGCATCTGGAGGCAATGAACAAAGAGCTGAGTAGGCAGGAATCAGTCAGCAGGCTATAATCATGGAACTCAGCTCTGAGAAATCATGCTGCTCAGCTGGAAATAATCAAGTAGATGAGCAGGCAGGAATTATGCAGCACAGGTGGCAATAGTCAAGGAGATGACAGGCAGGAATCGTACAGCTCAGCTGGCAATTGTCAAGCAGATGAGCAGACAGTAATCACGCAGCTCAGCAGGCCCTGATCACGTGACTGAGCATGCACTGTTCACGTGGCTGAACACACACCTATCATGTGAATGATCATGCACTGATCACGTGGCTCTCATGCACTGATCACGTGATTGCATGCACTGATCACGTAATTGTATGCACTGATCACGTGGCTATCATGCACTGATCACGTGACTGATCATGCACTGATCACGTAGCTATCATGCACTGATCACTTGGCTGATCATACACTCATCACGGGACTGATCATGCACTGATCACGGCGCTATCATGCATTGACTACATGACTCCACATGCACTGATCACGTGGATGATCATGCACTGATCACGTGACTATCATGCACTGATCACGTGGCTATCATGCACTGATCACGTGGATATCATGCACTGATCACGTGGCTGATCACACACGTATCACATGACTGATCATGCACTGATCACGTGGCTATCATGCACTGATCACGTGGCTGATCATGCAATGATCACGTAGCTACCATGCACTGATCACGTGACTGATCATGCACTGATCACGTGACTGATCATGCACTGATCACGTGGCTATCATGCACTGATCATGTGGCTGATCATGCAATGATCACGCAGCTACCATGTACTGATCACGTGACTGATCATGCACTGATCACGTGGCTGATCATGCACTGATCACGTGACTGATCATGCACTGATCACGTGGCTATCATGCACTGATCACGTGGCTGATCATGCACTGATCACGCAGCTACCATGTACTGGTCACGTGACTGATCATGCACTGATCATGTAATTGATCATGCACTGATCACGTGGCTATCATGCACTGATCACGTGGCTGATCATGCACTGATCACGTGCCTGATCATGCACAGATCACATGACTGATCATGCACCCATCACGTGACTGATCATGCACTGATCACGTGGCTATCATGCACTGATCACGTGGCTGATCATACACTGATCACCTGCCTGGTCATGCACTGATCACGTGACTAATCATGCACTGATCACGTAGCAATCATGCACTGATCACCTGGCTGATCATGCACTGATCACGTGGCTATCATGCACTGATCACGTGGCTATCATGCACTGATCACGTGTCTGATCATGCACTGATACCATGACTGAGCATGGACTGATCACATGACTATCATGTAGTGATCACGTGACTTAATGGGGCTGATCATGTGACTGATCATGCGCTGATCATGTTTGCTATCATACACTGATCATGTGCCTCTGGAGGCAATAAACAAAGAGCTGAGTAGGCATGAATCAAACAGTCAGCAGGCAATAATCATGGAACTCAGCTGTGAGGAATCATGCTGCTCAGCTGGCAATAATCAAGCAGCTGAGCAGGCAGGAATTACACAGCACAGCTGGCAATTGTCAAGCAGATGACAGGCAGGAATCATGCAGCTCAGCTGGCAATTGTCAAGCAGATGAGCAGACAGTAATCACGCAGCTCAGCAGGCCCTGATCACGTGACTGAGCATGCACTGTTCACGTGGCTGATCATACACTGATCACGTGATTGATCATGCACTGATCACTTGGATATCATGCACTGATCACGTGGCTGATCATACACTGTTCACGTGTCTGACCATGCACTGATCACGTGGCTGATCATGCACTGATCACGTGATTGATCATGCACTTATCACGTGGCTGATCATGCACTGATCACGCAGCTACCATGCACTGGTCACATGACTGATCATGCACTGATCACGTAATTGATCATGCACTGATCACCTGGCTTATCATGCATTGATCATGTGACTGATCATGTGCTGATCATGTTTGGTGTCACACACTGATCATGTGCATCTGGAGGCAATGAACAAAGAGCTGAGTAGGCAGGAATCAGTCAGCAGGCTATAATCATGGAACTCAGCTCTGAGAAATCATGCTGCTCAGCTGGAAATAATCAAGTAGATGAGCAGGCAGGAATTATGCAGCACAGGTGGCAATAGTCAAGGAGATGACAGGCAGGAATCGTACAGCTCAGCTGGCAATTGTCAAGCAGATGAGCAGACAGTAATCACGCAGCTCAGCAGGCCCTGATCACGTGACTGAGCATGCACTGTTCACGTTGCTGATCACACACCTATCATGTGAATGATCATGCACTGATCACGTGGCTCTCATGCACTGATCACGTGATTGCGCATGCACTGATCACGTAATTGTATGCACTGATCACGTGGCTATCATGCACTGATCATGTGACTGATCATGCACTGATCACGTAGCTATCATGCACTGATCACGTGGCTGATCATACACTCATCACGGGACTGATCATGCACTGATCACGGCGCTATCATGCATTGACTACATGACTCCACATGCACTGATCACGTGGATGATCATGCACTGATCACGTGACTATCATGCACTGATCACGTGGCTATCATGCACTGATCAGGTGGATATCATGCACTGATCACGTGGCTGATCACACACGTATCACATGACTGATCATGCACTGATCACGTGGCTATCATGCACTGATCACGTGGCTGATCATGCACTGATCACGTAGCTACCATGCACTGATCACGTGACTGATCATGCACTGATCACGTGACTGATCATGCACTGATCACGTGGCTATCATGCACTGCTCATGTGGCTGATCATGCAATGATCACGCAGCTACCATGTACTGGTCACGTGACTGATCATGCACTGATCATGTGGCTGATCATGCACTGATCACGTGACTGATCATGCACTGATCACGTGGCTATCATGCACTGATCACTTGGCTGGTCATACACTGATCACGCAGCTACCATGTACTGGTCACGTGACTGATCCTGCACTGATCATGTAATTGATCATGCACTGATCACGTGGCTATCATGCACTGATCACGTGGCTGATCATGCACTGATCACGTGCCTGATCATGCACTGATCACGTGACTGATCATGCACTGATCACGTGACTGATCATGCACTGATCACGTGGCTATCATGCACTGATCACGTGGCTGATCATACACTGATCACCTGCCTGGTCATGCACAGATCACGTGACTAATCATGAACTGATCACGTAGCAATCATTCACTGATCACCTGGCTGATCATGCACTGATCACGTGGCTATCATGCAATGATCACGTGGCTATCATGCACTGATCACGTGTCTGATCATGCACTGATACCATGACTGAGCATGGACTGGTCACATGACTATCATGTAGTGATCACGTGACTTAATGGGGCTGATCATGTGACTGATCATGCGCTGATCATGTTTGCTATCATACACTGATCATGTGCCTCTGGAGGCAATAAACAAAGAGCTGAGTAGGCATGAATCAAACAGTCAGCAGGCAATAATCATGGAACTCAGCTGTGAGGAATCATGCTGCTCAGCTGGCAATAATCAAGCAGCTGAGCAGGCAGGAATTACACAGCACAGCTGGCAATTGTCAAGCAGATGACAGGCAGGAATCATGCAGCTCAGCTGGCAATTGTCAAGCAGATGAGCAGACAGTAATCACGCAGCTCAGCAGGCCCTGATCACGTGACTGAGCATGCACTGTTCACGTGGCTGATCATACACTGATCACGTGATTGATCATGCACTGATCACTTGGATATCATGCACTGATCACGTGGCTAATCATACACTGTTCACGTGTCTGACCATGCACTGATCACGTGGCTGATCATGCACTGATCACGTGATTGATCATGCACTTATCACGTGGCTGATCATGCACTGATCACGCAGCTACCATGTACTGGTCACATGACTGATCATGCACTGATCACGTAATTGATCATGCACTGATCACCTGGCTTATCATGCATTCATCATGTGACTGATCATGTGCTGATCATGTTTGGTGTCACACACTGATCATGTGCATCTGGAGGCAATGAACAAAGAGCTGAGTAGGCAGGAATCAGTCAGCAGGCTATAATCATGGAACTCAGCTCTGAGAAATCATGCTGCTCAGCTGGAAATAATCAAGTAGATGAGCAGGCAGGAATTATGCAGCACAGGTGGCAATAGTCAAGGAGATGACAGGCAGGAATCGTACAGCTCAGCTGGCAATTGTCAAGCAGATGAGCAGACAGTAATCACGCAGCTCAGCAGGCCCTGATCACGTGACTGAGCATGCACTGTTCACGTCGCTGATCACACACCTATCATGTGAATGATCATGCACTGATCACGTGGCTCTCATGCACTGATCACGTGATTGCGCATGCACTGATCACGTAATTGTATGCACTGATCACGTGGCTATCATGCACTGATCATGTGACTGATCATGCACTGATCACGTAGCTATCATGCACTGATCACTTGGCTGATCATACACTCATCACGGGACTGATCATGCACTGATCACGGCGCTATCATGCATTGACTACATGACTCCACATGCACTGATCACGTGGATGATCATGCACTGATCACGTGACTATCATGCACTGATCACGTGGCTATCATGCACTGATCACGTGGATATCATGCACTGATCACGTGGCTGATCATGCAATGATCACGTAGCTATCATGTACTGATCACGTGACTGATCATGCACTGATCACGTAATTGATCATGCACTGATCACGTGGCTGATCATGCACTGATCACGTGACTGATCATGCACTGATCACGTGACTGATCATGCACTGATCACGTGGCTATCATGCACTGCTCATGTGGCTGATCATGCACTGATCACGCAGCTACCATGCACTGATCACGTGACTGATCATGCACTGATCACGTGGCTGATCATGCACTGATCACGTGACTGATCATGCACTGATCACGTGACTGATCATGCACTGATCACGTGGCTATCATGCACTGATCACGTGGCTGATCATGCACTGATCACGCAGCTACCATGTACTTGTCACGTGACTGATCATGCACTGATCACGTGGCTATCATGCACTGATCATGTGGCTGTTCATACACTGATCACCTGCCTGGTCATGCACAGATCACGTGACTAATCATGAACTGATCACGTAGCAATCATGCACTGATCACCTGGCTGATCATGCACTGATCACGTGGCTATCATGCAATGATCACGTGGCTATCATGCACTGATCACGTGGCTGATCATGCACTGATACCATGACTGAGCATGGACTGATCACATGACTATCATGTAGTGATCACGTGACTTAATGGGGCTGATCATGTGACTGATCATGCGCTGATCATGTTTGCTATCATACACTGATCATGTGCCTCTGGAGGCAATAAACAAAGAGCTGAGTAGGCATGAATCAAACAGTCAGCAGGCAATAATCATGGAACTCAGCTGTGAGGAATCATGCTGCTCAGCTGGCAATAATCAAGCAGCTGAGCAGGCAGGAATTACACAGCACAGCTGGCAATTGTCAAGCAGATGACAGGCAGGAATCATGCAGCTCAGCTGGCAATTGTCAAGCAGATGAGCAGACAGTAATCACGCAGCTCAGCAGGCCCTGATCACGTGACTGAGCATGCACTGTTCACGTGGCTGATCATACACTGATCACGTGATTGATCATGCACTGATCACTTGGATATCATGCACTGATCACGTGGCTGATCATACACTGTTCACGTGTCTGACCATGCACTGATCACGTGGCTGATCATGCACTGATCACGTGATTGATCATGCACTTATCACGTGGCTGATCATGCACTGATCACGCAGCTACCATGTACTGGTCACATGACTGATCATGCACTGATCACGTAATTGATCATGCACTGATCACCTGGCTTATCATGCATTGATCATGTGACTGATCATGTGCTGATCATGTTTGGTGTCACACACTGATCATGTGCATCTGGAGGCAATGAACAAAGAGCTGAGTAGGCAGGAATCAGTCAGCAGGCTATAATCATGGAACTCAGCTCTGAGAAATCATGCTGCTCAGCTGGAAATAATCAAGTAGATGAGCAGGCAGGAATTATGCAGCACAGGTGGCAATAGTCAAGGAGATGACAGGCAGGAATCGTACAGCTCAGCTGGCAATTGTCAAGCAGATGAGCAGACAGTAATCACGCAGCTCAGCAGGCCCTGATCACGTGACTGAGCATGCACTGTTCACGTTGCTGATCACACACCTATCATGTGAATGATCATGCACTGATCACGTGGCTCTCATGCACTGATCACGTGATTGCGCATGCACTGATCACGTAATTGTATGCACTGATCACGTGGCTATCATGCACTGATCATGTGACTGATCATGCACTGATCACGTAGCTATCATGCACTGATCACTTGGCTGATCATACACTCATCACGGGACTGATCATGCACTGATCACGGCGCTATCATGCATTGACTACATGACTCCACATGCACTGATCACGTGGATGATCATGCACTGATCACGTGACTATCATGCACTGATCACGTGGCTATCATGCACTGATCAGGTGGATATCATGCACTGATCACGTGGCTGATCACACACGTATCACATGACTGATCATGCACTGATCACGTGGCTATCATGCACTGATCACGTGGCTGATCATGCAATGATCACGTAGCTACCATGCACTGATCACGTGACTGATCATGCACTGATCACGTGACTGATCATGCACTGATCACGTGGCTATCATGCACTGCTCATGTGGCTGATCATGCAATGATCACGCAGCTACCATGTACTGGTCACGTGACTGATCATGCACTGATCATGTGGCTGATCATGCACTGATCACGTGACTGATCATGCACTGATCACGTGGCTATCATGCACTGATCACGTGGCTGATCATGCACTGATCACGCAGCTACCATGTACTGGTCACGTGACTGATCATGCACTGATGGTGTAATTGATCATGCACTGATCACGTGGCTATCATGCACTGATCACATGGCTGGTCATACACTGATCACGTGCCTGGTCATGCACAGATTACGTGACTGATCATACACCCATCACGTGACTGATCATGCACTGATCACGTGGCTATCATGCACTGATCATGTGGCTGGTCATACACTGATCACCTGCCTGGTCATGCACAGATCACGTGACTAATCATGAACTGATCACGTAGCAATCATTCACTGATCACCTGGCTGATCATGCACTGATCACGTGGCTATCATGCAATGATCACGTGGCTATCATGCACTGATCACGTGTCTGATCATGCACTGATACCATGACTGAGCATGGACTGGTCACATGACTATCATGTAGTGATCACGTGACTTAATGGGGCTGACCATGTGACTGATCATGCGCTGAGCATGTTTGCTATCATACACTGATCATGTGCCTCTGGAGGCAATAAACAAAGAGCTGAGTAGGCATGAATCAAACAGTCAGCAGGCAATAATCATGGAACTCAGCTGTGAGGAATCATGCTGCTCAGCTGGCAATAATCAAGCAGCTGAGCAGGCAGGAATTACACAGCACAGCTGGCAATTGTCAAGCAGATGACAGGCAGGAATCATGCAGCTCAGCTGGCAATTGTCAAGCAGATGAGCAGACAGTAATCACGCAGCTCAGCAGGCCCTGATCACGTGACTGAGCATGCACTGTTCACCTGGCTGATCATACACTGATCACGTGATTGATCAAGCATTGATCACTTGGATATCATGCACTGATCACGTGGCTAATCATACACTGTTCACGTGTCTGACCATGCACTGATCACGTGGCTGATCATGCACTGAACACGTGATTGAACATGCACTTATCACGTGGCTGATCATGCAGTGATCACGCAGCTACCATGTACTGGTCACATGACTGATCATGCACTGATCACGTAATTGATCATGCACTGATCACCTGGCTTATCATGCATTCATCATGTGACTGATCATGTGCTGATCATGTTTGGTGTCACACACTGATCATGTGCATCTGGAGGCAATGAACAAAGAGCTGAGTAGGCAGGAATCAGTCAGCAGGCTATAATCATGGAACTCAGCTCTGAGAAATCATGCTGCTCAGCTGGAAATAATCAAGTAGATGAGCAGGCAGGAATTATGCAGCACAGGTGGCAATAGTCAAGGAGATGACAGGCAGGAATCGTACAGCTCAGCTGGCAATTGTCAAGCAGATGAGCAGACAGTAATCACGCAGCTCAGCAGGCCCTGATCACGTGACTGAGCATGCACTGTTCACGTTGCTGAACACACACCTATCATGTGAATGATCATGCACTGATCACGTGGCTCTCATGCACTGATCACGTGATTGCGCATGCACTGATCACGTAATTGTATGCACTGCTCACGTGGCTATCATGCACTGATCATGTGACTGATCATGCACTGATCACGTAGCTATCTTGCACTGATCACTTGGCTGATCATACACTCATCACGGGACTGATCGTGCACTGATCACGGCGCTATCATGCATTGACTACATGACTCCACATGCACTGATCACGTGGATGATCATGCACTGATCACGTGACTATCATGCACTAATCACGTGGCTATCATTCACTGATCAGGTGGATATCATGCACTGATCACGTGGCTGATCACACACGTATCACATGACTGATCATGCACTGATCACGTGGCTATCATGTACTGATCACGTGGCTGATCATGCAATGATCATGTAGCTACCATGTACTGATCACGTGACTGATCATGCACTGATCACGTGACTGATCAAGCACTGATCACGTGGCTATCATGCACTGCTAATGTGGCTGATCATGAAATGATCACGCAGCTACCATGTACTGGTCACGTGACTGATCATGCACTGATCATGTGGCTGATCAGGCACTAATCACGTGACTGATCATGCACTGATCACGTGGCTATCATGCACTGATCACTTGGCTGGTCATACACTGATCACGCAGCTACCATGTACTGGTCACGTGACTGATCATGCACTGATGATGTAATTGATCATGCACTGATCACGTGGCTATCATGCACTGATCACATGGCTGGTCATACACTGATCACGTGCCTGGTCATGCACAGATTACATGACTGATCATACACCCATCAGGTGACTGATCATGCACTGATCACGTGGCTATCATGCACTGATCATGTGGCTGGTCATACACTGATCACCTGCCTGGTCATGCACAGATCACGTGACTAATCATGAACTGATCACGTAGCAATCATTCACTGATCACCTGGCTGATCATGCACTGATCACGTGGCTATCATGCAATGATCACGTGGCTATCATGCACTGATCACGTGTCTGATCATGCACTGATACCATGACTGAGCATGGACTGGTCACATGACTATCATGTAGTGATCACGTGACTTAATGGGGCTGACCATGTGACTGATCATGTTTGCTATCATACACTGATCATGTGCCTCTGGAGGCAATAAACAAAGAGCTGAGTAGGCATGAATCAAACAGTCAGCAGGCAATAATCATGGAACTCAGCTGTGAGGAATCATGCTGCTCAGCTGGCAATAATCAAGCAGCTGAGCAGGCAGGAATTACACAGCACAGCTGGCAATTGTCAAGCAGATGACAGGCAGGAATCATGCAGCTCAGCTGGCAATTGTCAAGCAGATGAGCAGACAGTAATCACGCAGCTCAGCAGGCCCTGATCACGTGACTGAGCATGCACTGTTCACCTGGCTGATCATACACTGATCACGTGATTGATCAAGCATTGATCACTTGGATATCATGCACTGATCACGTGGCTAATCATACACTGTTCACGTGTCTGACCATGCACTGATCACGTGGCTGATCATGCACTGAACACGTGATTGAACATGCACTTATCACGTGGCTGATCATGCAGTGATCACGCAGCTACCATGTACTGGTCACATGACTGATCATGCACTGATCACGTAATTGATCATGCACTGATCACCTGGCTTATCATGCATTCATCATGTGACTGATCATGTGCTGATCATGTTTGGTGTCACACACTGATCATGTGCATCTGGAGGCAATGAACAAAGAGCTGAGTAGGCAGGAATCAGTCAGCAGGCTATAATCATGGAACTCAGCTCTGAGAAATCATGCTGCTCAGCTGGAAATAATCAAGTAGATGAGCAGGCAGGAATTATGCAGCACAGGTGGCAATAGTCAAGGAGATGACAGGCAGGAATCGTACAGCTCAGCTGGCAATTGTCAAGCAGATGAGCAGACAGTAATCACGCAGCTCAGCAGGCCCTGATCACGTGACTGAGCATGCACTGTTCACGTGGCTGAACACACACCTATCATGTGAATGATCATGCACTGATCACGTGGCTCTCATGCACTGATCACGTGATTGCACATGCACTGATCACGTAATTGTATGCACTGCTCACGTGGCTATCATGCACTGATCATGTGACTGATCATGCACTGATCACGTAGCTATCATGCACTGATCACTTGGCTGATCATACACTCATCACGGGACTGCTCGTGCACTGATCACGGCGCTATCATGCATTGACTACATGACTCCACATGCACTGATCACGTGGATGATCATGCACTGATCACGTGACTATCATGCACTAATCACGTGGCTATCATTCACTGATCAGGTGGATATCATGCACTGATCACGTGGCTGATCACACACGTATCACATGACTGATCATGCACTGATCACGTGGCTATCATGTACTGATCACGTGGCTGATCATGCAATGATCATGTAGCTACCATGTACTGGTCACGTGACTGATCATGCACTGATCACGTGACTGATCAAGCACTGATCACGTGGCTATCATGCACTGCTAATGTGGCTGATCATGAAATGATCACGCAGCTACCATGTACTGGTCACGTGACTGATCATGCACTGATCATGTGGCTGATCAGGCACTAATCACGTGACTGATCATGCACTGATCACGTGGCTATCATGCACTGATCACTTGGCTGGTCATACACTGATCACGCAGCTACCATGTACTGGTCACGTGACTGATCATGCACTGATGATGTAATTGATCATGCACTGATCACGTGGCTATCATGCACTGATCACATGGCTGGTCATGCACTGATCACGTGCCTGGTCATGCACAGATTACATGACTGATCATACACCCATCACGTGACTGATCATGCACTGATCACGTGGCTATCATGCACTGATCATGTGGCTGGTCATACACTGATCACCTGCCTGGTCATGCACAGATCACGTGACTAATCATGAACTGATCACGTAGCAATCATTCACTGATCACCTGGCTGATCATGCACTGATCACGTGGCTATCATGCAATGATCACGTGGCTATCATGCACTGATCACGTGTCTGATCATGCACTGATACCATGACTGAGCATGGACTGATCACATGACTATCATGTAGTGATCACGTGACTTAATGGGGCTGACCATGTGACTGATCATGCGCTGAGCATGTTTGCTATCATACACTGATCATGTGCCTCTGGAGGCAATAAACAAAGAGCTGAGTAGGCATGAATCAAACAGTCAGCAGGCAATAATCATGGAACTCAGCTGTGAGGAATCATGCTGCTCAGCTGGCAATAATCAAGCAGCTGAGCAGGCAGGAATTACACAGCACAGCTGGCAATTGTCAAGCAGATGACAGGCAGGAATCATGCAGCTCAGCTGGCAATTGTCAAGCAGATGAGCAGACAGTAATCACGCAGCTCAGCAGGCCCTGATCACGTGACTGAGCATGCACTGTTCACCTGGCTGATCATACACTGATCACGTGATTGATCAAGCATTGATCACTTGGATATCATGCACTGATCACGTGGCTAATCATACACTGTTCACGTGTCTGACCATGCACTGATCACGTGGCTGATCATGCACTGAACACGTGATTGAACATGCACTTATCACGTGGCTGATCATGCAGTGATCACGCAGCTACCATGTACTGGTCACATGACTGATCATGCACTGATCACGTAATTGATCATGCACTGATCACCTGGCTTATCATGCATTCATCATGTGACTGATCATGTGCTGATCATGTTTGGTGTCACACACTGATCATGTGCATCTGGAGGCAATGAACAAAGAGCTGAGTAGGCAGGAATCAGTCAGCAGGCTATAATCATGGAACTCAGCTCTGAGAAATCATGCTGCTCAGCTGGAAATAATCAAGTAGATGAGCAGGCAGGAATTATGCAGCACAGGTGGCAATAGTCAAGGAGATGACAGGCAGGAATCGTACAGCTCAGCTGGCAATTGTCAAGCAGATGAGCAGACAGTAATCACGCAGCTCAGCAGGCCCTGATCACGTGACTGAGCATGCACTGTTCACGTCGCTGATCACACACCTATCATGTGAATGATCATGCACTGATCACGTGGCTCTCATGCACTGATCACGTGATTGCGCATGCACTGATCACGTAATTGTATGCACTGCTCACGTGGCTATCATGCACTGATCATGTGACTGATCATGCACTGATCACGTAGCTATCTTGCACTGATCACTTGGCTGATCATACACTCATCACGGGACTGATCGTGCACTGATCACGGCGCTATCATGCATTGACTACATGACTCCACATGCACTGATCACGTGGATGATCATGCACTGATCACGTGACTATCATGCACTAATCACGTGGCTATCATTCACTGATCAGGTGGATATCATGTACTGATCACGTGGCTGATCATGCAATGATCACGTAGCTATCATGTACTGATCACGTGACTGATCATGCAATGATCACGTAATTGATCATGCACTGATCATGTGGCTGATCATGCACTGATCACGTGACTGATCATGCACTGATCACGTGACTGATCATGCACTGATCACGTGGCTATCATACACTGCTAATGTGGTTGATCATGAAATGATCACGCAGCTACCATGTACTGGTCACGTGACTGATCATGCACTGATCATGTGGCTGATCAGGCACTGATCACGTGACTGATCATGCACTGATCACGTGACTGATCATGCACTGATCACGTGGCTATCATGCACTGATCACTTGGCTGGTCATACACTTATCACGCAGCTACCATGTACTTGTCACGTGACTGATCATGCACTGATCACCTGGCTATCATGCACTGATCATGTGGCTGGTCATACACTGATCACCTGCCTGGTCATGCACAGATCACGTGACTAATCATGAACTGATCACGTAGCAATCATTCACTGATCACCTGGCTGATCATGCACTGATCACGTGGCTATCATGCAATGATCACGTGGCTATCATGCACTGATCACGTGTCTGATCATGCACTGATACCATGACTGAGCATGGACTGGTCACATGACTATCATGTAGTGATCACGTGACTTAATGGGGCTGACCATGTGACTGATCATGCGCTGAGCATGTTTGCTATCATACACTGATCATGTGCCTCTGGAGGCAATAAACAAAGAGCTGAGTAGGCATGAATCAAACAGTCAGCAGGCAATAATCATGGAACTCAGCTGTGAGGAATCATGCTGCTCAGCTGGCAATAATCAAGCAGCTGAGCAGGCAGGAATTACACAGCACAGCTGGCAATTGTCAAGCAGATGACAGGCAGGAATCATGCAGCTCAGCTGGCAATTGTCAAGCAGATGAGCAGACAGGAATCACGCAGCTCAGCAGGCCCTGATCACGTGACTGAGCATGCACTGTTCACCTGGCTGATCATACACTGATCACGTGATTGATCAAGCATTGATCACTTGGATATCATGCACTGATCACGTGGCTAATCATACACTGTTCACGTGTCTGACCATGCACTGATCACGTGGCTGATCATGCACTGAACACGTGATTGAACATGCACTTATCACGTGGCTGATCATGCAGTGATCACGCAGCTACCATGTACTGGTCACATGACTGATCATGCACTGATCACGTAATTGATCATGCACTGATCACCTGGCTTATCATGCATTCATCATGTGACTGATCATGTGCTGATCATGTTTGGTGTCACACACTGATCATGTGCATCTGGAGGCAATGAACAAAGAGCTGAGTAGGCAGGAATCAGTCAGCAGGCTATAATCATGGAACTCAGCTCTGAGAAATCATGCTGCTCAGCTGGAAATAATCAAGTAGATGAGCAGGCAGGAATTATGCAGCACAGGTGGCAATAGTCAAGGAGATGACAGGCAGGAATCGTACAGCTCAGCTGGCAATTGTCAAGCAGATGAGCAGACAGTAATCATGCAGCTCAGCAGGCCCTGATCACGTGACTGAGCATGCACTGTTCACGTCGCTGATCACACACCTATCATGTGAATGATCATGCACTGATCACGTGGCTCTCATGCACTGATCACGTGATTGCGCATGCACTGATCACGTAATTGTATGCACTGCTCACGTGGCTATCATGCACTGATCATGTGACTGATCATGCACTGATCACGTAGCTATCTTGCACTGATCACTTGGCTGATCATACACTCATCACGGGACTGATCGTGCACTGATCACGGCGCTATCATGCATTGACTACATGACTCCACATGCACTGATCACGTGGATGATCATGCACTGATCACGTGACTATCATGCACTAATCACGTGGCTATCATTCACTGATCAGGTGGATATCATGCACTGATCACGTGGCTGATCACACACGTATCACATGACTGATCATGCACTGATCACGTGGCTATCATGTACTGATCACGTGGCTGATCATGCAATGATCACGTAGCTACCATGTACTGGTCACGTGACTGATCATGCAATGATCACGTAATTGATCATGCACTGATCATGTGGCTGATCATGCACTGATCACGTGACTGATCATGCACTGATCACGTGACTGATCACGCACTGATCACGTGGCTAACATGCACTGCTAATGTGGCTGATCATGAAATGATCACGCAGCTACCATGTACTGGTCACGTGACTGATCATGCACTGATCATGTGGCTGATCAGGCACTGATCACGTGACTGATCATGCACTGATCACGTGGCTATCATGCACTGATCACTTGGCTGGTCATACACTGATCACGCAGCTACCATGTACTGGTCACGTCACTGATCACGCACTGATGATGTAATTGATCATGCACTGATCACGTGGCTATCATGCACTGATCACATGGCTGGTCATACACTGATCACGTGCCTGGTCATGCACAGATTACATGACTGATCATGCACTGATCACGTCACTGATCATGCACTGATCACGTGGCTATCATGCACTACTCACGTGGCTGATCATGCAATGATCATGTAGCTACCATGTACCGGTCACGTGACTGATCTTACACCCATCAGGTGACTGATCATGCACTGATCACGTGGCTATCATGCACTGATCATGTGGCTGGTCATACACTGATCACCTGCCTGGTCATGCACAGATCACGTGACTAATCATGAACTGATCACGTAGCAATCATTCACTGATCACCTGGCTGATCATGCACTGATCACATGGCTATCATGCAATGATCACGTGGCTATCATGCACTGATCACGTGTCTGATCATGCACTGATACCATGACTGAGCATGGACTGGTCACATGACTATCATGTAGTGATCACGTGACTTAATGGGGCTGACCATGTGACTGATCATGCGCTGAGCATGTTTGCTATCATACACTGATCATGTGCCTCTGGAGGCAATAAACAAAGAGCTGAGTAGGCATGAATCAAACAGTCAGCAGGCAATAATCATGGAACTCAGCTGTGAGGAATCATGCTGCTCAGCTGGCAATAATCAAGCAGCTGAGCAGGCAGGAATTACACAGCACAGCTGGCAATTGTCAAGCAGATGACAGGCAGGAATCATGCAGCTCAGCTGGCAATTGTCAAGCAGATGAGCAGACAGGAATCACGCAGCTCAGCAGGCCCTGATCACGTGACTGAGCATGCACTGTTCACCTGGCTGATCATACACTGATCACGTGATTGATCAAGCATTGATCACTTGGATATCATGCACTGATCACGTGGCTAATCATACACTGTTCACGTGTCTGACCATGCACTGATCACGTGGCTGATCATGCACTGAACACGTGATTGAACATGCACTTATCACATGGCTGATCATGCAGTGATCACGCAGCTACCATGTACTGGTCACATGACTGATCATGCACTGATCACGTAATTGATCATGCACTGATCACCTGGCTTATCATGCATTCATCATGTGACTGATCATGTGCTGATCATGTTTGGTGTCACACACTGATCATGTGCATCTGGAGGCAATGAACAAAGAGCTGAGTAGGCAGGAATCAGTCAGCAGGCTATAATCATGGAACTCAGCTCTGAGAAATCATGCTGCTCAGCTGGAAATAATCAAGTAGATGAGCAGGCAGGAATTATGCAGCACAGGTGGCAATAGTCAAGGAGATGACAGGCAGGAATCGTACAGCTCAGCTGGCAATTGTCAAGCAGATGAGCAGACAGTAATCACGCAGCTCAGCAGGCCCTGATCACGTGACTGAGCATGCACTGTTCACGTCGCTGATCACACACCTATCATGTGAAAGATCATGCACTGATCACGTGGCTCTCATGCACTGATCACGTGATTGCGCATGCACTGATCACGCAATTGTATGCACTGCTCACGTGGCTATCATGCACTGATCATGTGACTGATCATGCACTGATCACGTAGCTATCTTGCACTGATCACTTGGCTGATCATACACTCATCACGGGACTGATCGTGCACTGATCACGGCGCTATCATGCATTGACTACATGACTCCACATGCACTGATCACGTGGATGATCATGCACTGATCACGTGACTATCATGCACTAATCACGTGGCTATCATTCACTGATCACGTGGATATCATGCACTGATCACGTGGCTGATCACACACGTATCACATGACTGATCATGCACTGATCAGGTGGCTATCATGTACTGATCACGTGGCTGATCATGCAATGATCACGTAGCTACCATGTACTGGTCACGTGACTGAGCATGCAATGATCACGTAATTGATCATGCACTGATCATGTGGCTGATCATGCACTGATCACGTGACTGATCATGCACTGATAACGTGACTGATCAAGCACTGATCACGTGGCTAACATGCACTGCTAATGTGGCTGATCATGAAATGATCACGCAGCTACCATGTACTGGTCACGTGACTGATCATGCACTGATCATGTGGCTGATCAGGCACTGATCACGTGACTGATCATGCACTGATCACGTGTCTATCATGCACTGATCACTTGGCTGGTCATACACTGATCACGCAGCTACCATGTACTGGTCACGTGATTGATCACGCACTGATGATGTAATTGATCATGCACTGATCACGTGGCTATCATGCACTGATCACATGGCTGGTCATACACTGATCACGTGCCTGGTCATGCACAGATTACATGACTGATCATGCACTGATCACGTCACTGATCATGCACTGATCACGTGGCTATCATGCACTACTCACGTGGCTGATCATGCAATGATCATGCAGCTACCATGTACCGGTCACGTGACTGATCATACACCCATCAGGTGACTGATCATGCACTGATCACGTGGCTATCATGCACTGATCATGTGGCTGGTCATACACTGATCACCTGCCTGGTCATGCACAGATCACGTGACTAATCATGAACTGATCACGTAGCAATCATTCACTGATCACCTGGCTGATCATGCACTGATCACGTGGCTATCATGCAATGATCACGTGGCTATCATGCACTGATCACGTGTCTGATCATGCACTGATACCATGACTGAGCATGGACTGGTCACATGACTATCATGTAGTGATCACGTGACTTAATGGGGCTGACCATGTGACTGATCATGCGCTGAGCATGTTTGCTATCATACACTGATCATGTGCCTCTGGAGGCAATAAACAAAGAGCTGAGTAGGCATGAATCAAACAGTCAGCAGGCAATAATCATGGAACTCAGCTGTGAGGAATCATGCTGCTCAGCTGGCAATAATCAAGCAGCTGAGCAGGCAGGAATTACACAGCACAGCTGGCAATTGTCAAGCAGATGACAGGCAGGAATCATGCAGCTCAGCTGGCAATTGTCAAGCAGATGAGCAGACAGGAATCACGCAGCTCAGCAGGCCCTGATCACGTGACTGAGCATGCACTGTTCACCTGGCTGATCATACACTGATCACGTGATTGATCAAGCATTGATCACTTGGATATCATGCACTGATCACGTGGCTAATCATACACTGTTCACGTGTCTGACCATGCACTGATCACGTGGCTGATCATGCACTGAACACGTGATTGAACATGCACTTATCACGTGGCTGATCATGCAGTGATCACGCAGCTACCATGTACTGGTCACATGACTGATCATGCACTGATCACGTAATTGATCATGCACTGATCACCTGGCTTATCATGCATTCATCATGTGACTGATCATGTGCTGATCATGTTTGGTGTCACACACTGATCATGTGCATCTGGAGGCAATGAACAAAGAGCTGAGTAGGCAGGAATCAGTCAGCAGGCTATAATCATGGAACTCAGCTCTGAGAAATCATGCTGCTCAGCTGGAAATAATCAAGTAGATGAGCAGGCAGGAATTATGCAGCACAGGTGGCAATAGTCAAGGAGATGACAGGCAGGAATCGTACAGCTCAGCTGGCAATTGTCAAGCAGATGAGCAGACAGTAATCACGCAGCTCAGCAGGCCCTGATCACGTGACTGAGCATGCACTGTTCACGTCGCTGATCACACACCTATCATGTGAAAGATCATGCACTGATCACGTGGCTCTCATGCACTGATCACGTGATTGCGCATGCACTGATCACGTAATTGTATGCACTGCTCACGTGGCTATCATGCACTGATCATGTGACTGATCATGCACTGATCACGTAGCTATCTTGCACTGATCACTTGGCTGATCATACACTCATCACGGGACTGATCGTGCACTGATCACGGCGCTATCATGCATTGACTACATGACTCCACATGCACTGATCACGTGGATGATCATGCACTGATCACGTGACTATCATGCACTAATCACGTGGCTATCATTCACTGATCAGGTGGATATCATGCACTGATCACGTGGCTGATCACACACGTATCACATGACTGATCATGCACTGATCACGTGGCTATCATGTACTGATCACGTGGCTGATCATGCAATGATCACGTAGCTACCATGTACTGGTCACGTGACTGATCATGCAATGATCACGTAATTGATCATGCACTGATCATGTGGCTGATCATGCACTGATCACGTGACTGATCATGCACTGATCACGTGACTGATCAAGCACTGATCACGTGGCTAACATGCACTGCTAATGTGGCTGATCATGAAATGATCACGCAGCTACCATGTACTGGTCACGTGACTGATCATGCACTGATCATGTGGCTGATCAGGCACTGATCACGTGACTGATCATGCACTGATCACATGGCTATCATGCACTGATCACTTGGCTGGTCATACACTGATCACGCAGCTACCATGTACTGGTCACGTCACTGATCACGCACTGATGATGTAATTGATCATGCACTGATCACGTGGCTATCATGTACTGATCACGTGGCTGATCATGCAATGATCACGTAGCTACCATGTACTGGTCACGTGACTGATCATGCAATGATCATGTAATTGATCATGCACTGATCATGTGGCTGATCAGGCACTGATCACGTGACTGATCATGCACTGATCACGTGGCTATCATGCACTGATCACTTGGCTGGTCATACACTGATCACGCAGCTACCATGTACTGGTCACGTGACTGATCATGCACTGATGATGTAATTGATCATGCACTGATCACGTGGCTATCATGCACTGATCACATGGCTGGTCATACACTGATCACGTGCCTGGTCATGCACAGATTACATGACTGATCATGCACTGATCACGTCACTGATCATGCACTGATCACGTGGCTATCATGCACTACTCACGTGGCTGATCATGCAATGATCATGTAGCTACCATGTACCGGTCACGTGTCTGATCATTCACCGATCAGGTGACTGATCATGCACTGATCACGTGGCTATCATGCACTGATCATGTGGCTGGTCATACACTGATCACCTGCCTGGTCATGCACAGATCACGTGACTAATCATGAACTGATCACGTAGCAATCATTCACTGATCACCTGGCTGATCATGCACTGATCACGTGGCTATCATGCAATGATCACGTGGCTATCATGCACTGATCACGTGTCTGATCATGCACTGATACCATGACTGAGCATGGACTGGTCACATGACTATCATGTAGTGATCACGTGACTTAATGGGGCTGACCATGTGACTGATCATGCGCTGAGCATGTTTGCTATCATACACTGATCATGTGCCTCTGGAGGCAATAAACAAAGAGCTGAGTAGGCATGAATCAAACAGTCAGCAGGCAATAATCATGGAACTCAGCTGTGAGGAATCATGCTGCTCAGCTGGCAATAATCAAGCAGCTGAGCAGGCAGGAATTACACAGCACAGCTGGCAATTGTCAAGCAGATGACAGGCAGGAATCATGCAGCTCAGCTGGCAATTGTCAAGCAGATGAGCAGACAGGAATCACGCAGCTCAGCAGGCCCTGATCACGTGACTGAGCATGCACTGTTCACCTGGCTGATCATACACTGATCACGTGATTGATCAAGCATTGATCACTTGGATATCATGCACTGATCACGTGGCTAATCATACACTGTTCACGTGTCTGACCATGCACTGATCACGTGGCTGATCATGCACTGAACACGTGATTGAACATGCACTTATCACGTGGCTGATCATGCAGTGATCACGCAGCTACCATGTACTGGTCACATGACTGATCATGCACTGATCACGTAATTGATCATGCACTGATCACCTGGCTTATCATGCATTCATCATGTGACTGATCATGTGCTGATCATGTTTGGTGTCACACACTGATCATGTGCATCTGGAGGCAATGAACAAAGAGCTGAGTAGGCAGGAATCAGTCAGCAGGCTATAATCATGGAACTCAGCTCTGAGAAATCATGCTGCTCAGCTGGAAATAATCAAGTAGATGAGCAGGCAGGAATTATGCAGCACAGGTGGCAATAGTCAAGGAGATGACAGGCAGGAATCGTACAGCTCAGCTGGCAATTGTCAAGCAGATGAGCAGACAGTAATCACGCAGCTCAGCAGGCCCTGATCACGTGACTGAGCATGCACTGTTCACGTCGCTGATCACACACCTATCATGTGAATGATCATGCACTGATCACGTGGCTCTCATGCACTGATCACGTGATTGCGCATGCACTGATCACGTAATTGTATGCACTGCTCACGTGGCTATCATGCACTGATCATGTGACTGATCATGCACTGATCACGTAGCTATCTTGCACTGATCACTTGGCTGATCATACACTCATCACGGGACTGATCGTGCACTGATCACGGCGCTATCATGCATTGACTACATGACTCCACATGCACTGATCACGTGGATGATCATGCACTGATCACGTGACTATCATGCACTAATCACGTGGCTATCATTCACTGATCAGGTGGATATCATGCACTGATCACGTGGCTGATCACACACGTATCACATGACTGATCATGCACTGATCACGTGGCTATCATGTACTGATCACGTGGCTGATCATGCAATGATCACGTAGCTACCATGTACTGGTCACGTGACTGATCATGCAATGATCACGTAATTGATCATGCACTGATCATGTGGCTGATCATGCACTGATCACGTGACTGATCATGCACTGATCACGTGACTGATCAAGCACTGATCACGTGGCTAACATGCACTGCTAATGTGGCTGATCATGAAATGATCACGCAGCTACCATGTACTGGTCACGTGACTGATCATGCACTGATCATGTGGCTGATCAGGCACTGATCACGTGACTGATCATGCACTGATCACATGGCTATCATGCACTGATCACTTGGCTGGTCATACACTGATCACGCAGCTACCATGTACTGGTCACGTCACTGATCACGCACTGATGATGTAATTGATCATGCACTGATCACGTGGCTATCATGTACTGATCACGTGGCTGATCATGCAATGATCACGTAGCTACCATGTACTGGTCACGTGACTGATCATGCAATGATCACGTAATTGATCATGCACTGATCATGTGGCTGATCAGGCACTGATCACGTGACTGATCATGCACTGATCACGTGGCTATCATGCACTGATCACTTGGCTGGTCATACACTGATCACGCAGCTACCATGTACTGGTCACGTGACTGATCATGCACTGATGATGTAATTGATCATGCACTGATCACGTGGCTATCATGCACTGATCACATGGCTGGTCATACACTGATCACGTGCCTGGTCATGCACAGATTACATGACTGATCATGCACTGATCACGTCACTGATCATGCACTGATCACGTGGCTATCATGCACTACTCACGTGGCTGATCATGCAATGATCATGTAGCTACCATGTACCGGTCACGTGACTGATCATACACCCATCAGGTGACTGATCATGCACTGATCACGTGGCTATCATGCACTGATCATGTGGCTGGTCATACACTGATCACCTGCCTGGTCATGCACAGATCACGTGACTAATCATGAACTGATCACGTAGCAATCATTCACTGATCACCTGGCTGATCATGCACTGATCACGTGGCTATCATGCAATGATCACGTGGCTATCATGCACTGATCACGTGTCTGATCATGCACTGATACCATGACTGAGCATGGACTGGTCACATGACTATCATGTAGTGATCACGTGACTTAATGGGGCTGACCATGTGACTGATCATGCGCTGAGCATGTTTGCTATCATACACTGATCATGTGCCTCTGGAGGCAATAAACAAAGAGCTGAGTAGGCATGAATCAAACAGTCAGCAGGCAATAATCATGGAACTCAGCTGTGAGGAATCATGCTGCTCAGCTGGCAATAATCAAGCAGCTGAGCAGGCAGGAATTACACAGCACAGCTGGCAATTGTCAAGCAGATGACAGGCAGGAATCATGCAGCTCAGCTGGCAATTGTCAAGCAGATGAGCAGACAGGAATCACGCAGCTCAGCAGGCCCTGATCACGTGACTGAGCATGCACTGTTCACCTGGCTGATCATACACTGATCACGTGATTGATCAAGCATTGATCACTTGGATATCATGCACTGATCACGTGGCTAATCATACACTGTTCACGTGTCTGACCATGCACTGATCACGTGGCTGATCATGCACTGAACACGTGATTGAACATGCACTTATCACGTGGCTGATCATGCAGTGATCACGCAGCTACCATGTACTGGTCACATGACTGATCATGCACTGATCACGTAATTGATCATGCACTGATCACCTGGCTTATCATGCATTCATCATGTGACTGATCATGTGCTGATCATGTTTGGTGTCACACACTGATCATGTGCATCTGGAGGCAATGAACAAAGAGCTGAGTAGGCAGGAATCAGTCAGCAGGCTATAATCATGGAACTCAGCTCTGAGAAATCATGCTGCTCAGCTGGAAATAATCAAGTAGATGAGCAGGCAGGAATTATGCAGCACAGGTGGCAATAGTCAAGGAGATGACAGGCAGGAATCGTACAGCTCAGCTGGCAATTGTCAAGCAGATGAGCAGACAGTAATCACGCAGCTCAGCAGGCCCTGATCACGTGACTGAGCATGCACTGTTCACGTCGCTGATCACACACCTATCATGTGAATGATCATGCACTGATCACGTGGCTCTCATGCACTGATCACGTGATTGCGCATGCACTGATCACGTAATTGTATGCACTGCTCACGTGGCTATCATGCACTGATCATGTGACTGATCATGCACTGATCACGTAGCTATCTTGCACTGATCACTTGGCTGATCATACACTCATCACGGGACTGATCGTGCACTGATCACGGCGCTATCATGCATTGACTACATGACTCCACATGCACTGATCACGTGGATGATCATGCACTGATCACGTGACTATCATGCACTAATCACGTGGCTCTCATTCACTGATCAGGTGGATATCATGCACTGATCACGTGGCTGATCACACACGTATCACATGACTGATCATGCACTGATCACGTGGCTATCATGTACTGATCACGTGGCTGATCATGCAATGATCACGTGGCTATCATGCACTGATCACGTGTCTGATCATGCACTGATCACGCAGCTACCATGTACTGGTCACGTGACTGATCATGCACTGATCATGTGGCTGATCAGGCACTGATCACGTGACTGATCATGCACTGATCACGTGGCTATCATGCACTGATCACTTGGCTGGTCATACACTGATCACGCAGCTACCATGTACTGGTCACGTGACTGATCATGCACTGATGATGTAATTGATCATGCACTGATCACGTGGCTATCATGCACTGATCACATGGCTGGTCATACACTGATCACGTGCCTGGTCATGCACAGATTACATGACTGATCATACACCCATCAGGTGACTGATCATGCACTGATCACGTGGCTATCATGCACTGATCATGTGGCTGGTCATACACTGATCACCTGCCTGGTCATGCACAGATCACGTGACTAATCATGAACTGATCACGTAGCAATCATTCACTGATCACCTGGCTGATCATGCACTGATCACGTGGCTATCATGCAATGATCACGTGGCTATCATGCACTGATCACGTGTCTGATCATGCACTGATACCATGACTGAGCATGGACTGGTCACATGACTATCATGTAGTGATCACGTGACTTAATGGGGCTGACCATGTGACTGATCATGCGCTGAGCATGTTTGCTATCATACACTGATCATGTGCCTCTGGAGGCAATAAACAAAGAGCTGAGTAGGCATGAATCAAACAGTCAGCAGGCAATAATCATGGAACTCAGCTGTGAGGAATCATGCTGCTCAGCTGGCAATAATCAAGCAGCTGAGCAGGCAGGAATTACACAGCACAGCTGGCAATTGTCAAGCAGATGACAGGCAGGAATCATGCAGCTCAGCTGGCAATTGTCAAGCAGATGAGCAGACAGGAATCACGCAGCTCAGCAGGCCCTGATCACGTGACTGAGCATGCACTGTTCACCTGGCTGATCATACACTGATCACGTGATTGATCAAGCATTGATCACTTGGATATCATGCACTGATCACGTGGCTAATCATACACTGTTCACGTGTCTGACCATGCACTGATCACGTGGCTGATCATGCACTGAACACGTGATTGAACATGCACTTATCACGTGGCTGATCATGCAGTGATCACGCAGCTACCATGTACTGGTCACATGACTGATCATGCACTGATCACGTAATTGATCATGCACTGATCACCTGGCTTATCATGCATTCATCATGTGACTGATCATGTGCTGATCATGTTTGGTGTCACACACTGATCATGTGCATCTGGAGGCAATGAACAAAGAGCTGAGTAGGCAGGAATCAGTCAGCAGGCTATAATCATGGAACTCAGCTCTGAGAAATCATGCTGCTCAGCTGGAAATAATCAAGTAGATGAGCAGGCAGGAATTATGCAGCACAGGTGGCAATAGTCAAGGAGATGACAGGCAGGAATTGTACAGCTCAGCTGGCAATTGGCAAGCAGATGAGCAGACAGTAATCACGCAGCTCAGCAGGCCCTGATCACGTGACTGAGCATGCACTGTTCACGTCGCTGATCACACACCTATCAGGTGAATGATCATGCACTGATCACGTGGCTCTCATGCACTGATCACGTGATTGCGCATGCACTGATCACGTAATTGTATGCACTGCTCACGTGGCTATCATGCACTGATCATGTGACTGATCATGCACTGATCACGTAGCTATCTTGCACTGATCACTTGGCTGATCATACACTCATCACGGGACTGATCGTGCACTGATCACGGCGCTATCATGCATTGACTACATGACTCCACATGCACTGATCACGTGGATGATCATGCACTGATCACGTGACTATCATGCACTAATCACGTGGCTATCATTCACTGATCAGGTGGATATCATGCACTGATCACGTGGCTGATCACACACCTATCACATGACTGATCATGCACTGATCACGTGGCTATCATGTACTGATCACGTGGCTGATCATGCAATGATCACGTAGCTACCATGTACTGGTCACGTGACTGATCATGCAATGATCACGTAATTGATCATGCACTGATCATGTGGCTGATCATGCACTGATCACGTGACTGATCATGCACTGATCACGTGACTGAACAAGCACTGAACACGTGGCTATCATGCACTGCTAATGTGGCTGATCATGAAATGATCACGCAGCTACCATGTACTGGTCACGTGACTGATCATGCACTGATCATGTGGCTGATCAGGCACTGATCACGTGACTGATCATGCACTGATCACGTGGCTATCATGCACTGATCACTTGGCTGGTCATACACTGATCACGCAGCTACCATGTACTGGTCACGTGACTGATCATGCACTGATGATGTAATTGATCATGCACTGATCACGTGGCTATCATGCACTGATCACATGGCTGGTCATACACTGATCACGTGCCTGGTCATGCACAGATTACATGACTGATCATGCACTGATCACGTGGCTATCATGCACTACTCACGTGGCTGATCATGCAATGATCATGTAGCTACCATGTACCGGTCACGTGACTGATCATACACCCTTCAGGTGACTGATCATGCACTGATCACGTGGCTATCATGCACTGATCATGTGACTGGTCATACACTGATCACCTGCCTGGTCATGCACAGATCACGTGACTAATCATGAACTGATCACGTAGCAATCATTCACTGATCACCTGGCTGATCATACACTGATCACGTGGCTATCATGCAATGATCACGTGGCTATCATGCACTGATCACGTGTCTGATCATGCACTGATACCATGACTGAGCATGGACTGGTCACATGACTATCATGTAGTGATCACGTGACTTAATGGGGCTGACCATGTGACTGATCATGCGCTGAGCATGTTTGCTATCATACACTGATCATGTGCCTCTGGAGGCAATAAACAAAGAGCTGAGTAGGCATGAATCAAAGAGTCAGCAGGCAATAATCATGGAACTCAGCTGTGAGGAATCATGCTGCTCAGCTGGCAATAATCAAGCAGCTGAGCAGGCAGGAATTACACAGCACAGCTGGCAATTGTCAAGCAGATGACAGGCAGGAATCATGCAGCTCAGCTGGCAATTGTCAAGCAGATGAGCAGACAGGAATCACGCAGCTCAGCAGGCCCTGATCACGTGACTGAGCATGCACTGTTCACCTGGCTGATCATACACTGATCACGTGATTGATCAAGCATTGATCACTTGGATATCATGCACTGATCACGTGGCTAATCATACACTGTTCACGTGTCTGACCATGCACTGATCACGTGGCTGATCATGCAGTGATCACGCAGCTACCATGTACTGGTCACATGACTGATCATGCACTGATCATGTGGCTGATCAGGCACTGATCACGTGACTGATCATGCACTGATCACGTGGCTATCATGCACTGATCACTTGGCTGGTCATACACTGATCACGCAGCTACCATGTACTGGTCACGTGACTGATCACGCACTGATGATGTAATTGATCATGCACTGATCACGTGGCTATCATGCACTGATCACATGGCTGGTCATACACTGATCACGTGCCTGGTCATGCACAGATTACATGACTGATCATGCACTGATCACGTCACTGATCATGCACTGATCACGTGGCTATCATGCACTACTCACGTGGCTGATCATGCAATGATCATGTAGCTACCATGTACCGGTCACGTGACTGATCATACACCCATCAGGTGACTGATCATGCACTGATCACGTGGCTATCATGCACTGATCATGTGGCTGGTCATACACTGATCACCTGCCTGGTCATGCACAGATCACGTGACTAATCATGAACTGATCACGTAGCAATCATTCACTGATCACCTGGCTGATCATGCACTGATCACGTGGCTATCATGCAATGATCACGTGGCTATCATGCACTGATCACGTGTCTGATCATGCACTGATACCATGACTGAGCATGGACTGGTCACATGACTATCATGTAGTGATCACGTGACTTAATGGGGCTGACCATGTGACTGATCATGCGCTGAGCATGTTTGCTATCATACACTGATCATGTGCCTCTGGAGGCAATAAACAAAGAGCTGAGTAGGCATGAATCAAACAGTCAGCAGGCAATAATCATGGAACTCAGCTGTGAGGAATCATGCTGCTCAGCTGGCAATAATCAAGCAGCTGAGCAGGCAGGAATTACACAGCACAGCTGGCAATTGTCAAGCAGATGACAGGCAGGAATCATGCAGCTCAGCTGGCAATTGTCAAGCAGATGAGCAGACAGGAATCACGCAGCTCAGCAGGCCCTGATCACGTGACTGAGCATGCACTGTTCACCTGGCTGATCATACACTGATCACGTGATTGATCAAGCATTGATCACTTGGATATCATGCACTGATCACGTGGCTAATCATACACTGTTCACGTGTCTGACCATGCACTGATCACGTGGCTGATCATGCACTGAACACGTGATTGAACATGCACTTATCACGTGGCTGATCATGCAGTGATCACGCAGCTACCATGTACTGGTCACATGCACTGATCACGTAATTGATCATGCACTGATCACCTGGCTTATCATGCCTTCATCATGTGACTGATCATGTGCTGATCATGTTTGGTGTCACACACTGATCATGTGCATCTGGAGGCAATGAACAAAGAGCTGAGTAGGCAGGAATCAGTCAGCAGGCTATAATCATGGAACTCAGCTCTGAGAAATCATGCTGCTCAGCTGGAAATAATCAAGTAGATGAGCAGGCAGGAATTATGCAGCACAGGTGGCAATAGTCAAGGAGATGACAGGCAGGAATCGTACAGCTCAGCTGGCAATTGTCAAGCAGATGAGCAGACAGTAATCACGCAGCTCAGCAGGCCCTGATCACGTGACTGAGCATGCACTGTTCACGTCGCTGATCACACACCTATCACGTGACTGATCATGCACTGATCACGTGGCTCTCATGCACTGATCACGTGACTGCGCATGCACTGATCACGTAATTGTATGCACTGCTCACGTGGCTATCATGCACTGATCATGTGACTGATCATGCACTGATCACGTAGCTATCTTGCACTGATCACTTGGCTGATCATACACTCATCACGGGACTGATCGTGCACTGATCACGGCGCTATCATGCATTGACTACATGACTCAACATGCACTGATCACGTGGCTGATCATGCACTGATCACGTGACTATCATGCACTAATCACGTGGCTATCATTCACTGATCAGGTGGCTATCATGCACTGATCACGTGGCTGATCACACACGTATCACATGACTGATCATGCACTGATCACGTGGCTATCATGTACTGATCACGTGGCTGATCATGCAATGATCACGTAGCTTACATGTACTGGTCACGTGCCTGATCATGCAATGATCACGTAATTGATCATGCACTGATCACGTGGCTGATCATGCACTGATCACGTGACTGATCATGCACTGATCACGTGACTGATCAAGCACTGATCACGTGGCTAACATGCACTGCTAACGTGGCTGATCATGAAATGATCACGCGGCTACCATGTACTGGTCACGTGACTGATCATGCACTGATCATGTGGCTGATCAGGCACTGATCACGTGACTGATCATGCACTGATCACGTGGCTATCATGCACTGTCACTTGGCTGGTCATACACTGATCACGCAGCTACCATGTACTGGTCACGTGCCTGATCATGCACTGATGATGTAATTGATCATGCACTGATCACGTGGCTATCATGCACTGATCACGTGGCTGATCATGCAATGATCACGTAGCTACCATGTACTGGTCACGTGACTGATCATGCAATGATCACGTGGTTGATCATGCACTGATCACGTGGCTGATCAGGCACTGATCACGTGACTGATCATGCACTGATCACGTGGCTATCATGCACTGATCACGTGGCTGGTCATACACTGATCACGCAGCTACCATGTACTGGTCACGTGACTGATCATGCACTGATGATGTAATTGATCATGCACTGATCACGTGGCTATCATGCACTGATCACATGGCTGGTCATACACTGATCACGTGCCTGGTCATGCACAGATTACATGACTGATCATGCACTGATCACGTCACTGATCATGCACTGATCACGTGGCTATCATGCACTACTCACGTGGCTGATCATGCAATGATCATGTAGCTACCATGTACCGGTCACGTGACTGATCATACACCCATCAGGTGACTGATCATGCACTGATCACGTGGCTATCATGCACTGATCACGTGGCTGGTCATACACTGATCACCTGCCTGGTCATGCACAGATCACGTGACTAATCATGAACTGATCACGTAGCAATCATTCACTGATCACCTGGCTGATCATGCACTGATCACGTGGCTATCATGCAATGATCACGTGGCTATCATGCACTGATCACGTGTCTGATCATGCACTGATACCATGACTGAGCATGGACTGGTCACATGACTATCATGTAGTGATCACGTGACTTAATGGGGCTGACCATGTGACTGATCATGCGCTGAGCATGTTTGCTATCATACACTGATCATGTGCCTCTGGAGGCAATAAACAAAGAGCTGAGTAGGCATGAATCAAACAGTCAGCAGGCAATAATCATGGAACTCAGCTGTGAGGAATCATGCTGCTCAGCTGGCAATAATCAAGCAGCTGAGCAGGCAGGAATTACACAGCACAGCTGGCAATTGTCAAGCAGATGACAGGCAGGAATCATGCAGCTCAGCTGGCAATTGTCAAGCAGATGAGCAGACAGGAATCACGCAGCTCAGCAGGCCCTGATCACGTGACTGAGCATGCACTGTTCACCTGGCTGATCATACACTGATCACGTGATTGATCAAGCATTGATCACTTGGATATCATGCACTGATCACGTGGCTAATCATACACTGTTCACGTGTCTGACCATGCACTGATCACGTGGCTGATCATGCACTGAACACGTGATTGAACATGCACTTATCACGTGGCTGATCATGCAGTGATCACGCAGCTACCATGTACTGGTCACATGACTGATCATGCACTGATCACGTAATTGATCATGCACTGATCACCTGGCTTATCATGCATTCATCATGTGACTGATCATGTGCTGATCATGTTTGGTGTCACACACTGATCATGTGCATCTGGAGGCAATGAACAAAGAGCTGAGTAGGCAGGAATCAGTCAGCAGGCTATAATCATGGAACTCAGCTCTGAGAAATCATGCTGCTCAGCTGGAAATAATCAAGTAGATGAGCAGGCAGGAATTATGCAGCACAGGTGGCAATAGTCAAGGAGATGACAGGCAGGAATCGTACAGCTCAGCTGGCAATTGTCAAGCAGATGAGCAGACAGTAATCACGCAGCTCAGCAGGCCCTGATCACGTGACTGAGCATGCACTGTTCACGTCGCTGATCACACACCTATCATGTGAATGATCATGCACTGATCACGTGGCTCTCATGCACTGATCACGTGATTGCGCATGCACTGATCACGTAATTGTATGCACTGCTCACGTGGCTATCATGCACTGATCATGTGACTGATCATGCACTGATCACGTAGCTATCTTGCACTGATCACTTGGCTGATCATACACTCATCACGGGACTGATCGTGCACTGATCACGGCGCTATCATGCATTGACTACATGACTCCACATGCACTGATCACGTGGATGATCATGCACTGATCACGTGACTATCATGCACTAATCACGTGGCTATCATTCACTGATCAGGTGGATATCATGCACTGATCACGTGGCTGATCACACACGTATCACATGACTGATCATGCACTGATCACGTGGCTATCATGTACTGATCACGTGGCTGATCATGCAATGATCACGTAGCTACCATGTACTGGTCACGTGACTGATCATGCAATGATCACGTAATTGATCATGCACTGATCATGTGGCTGATCATGCACTGATCACGTGACTGATCATGCACTGATCACGTGACTGATCAAGCACTGATCACGTGGCTATCATGCACTGCTAATGTGGCTGATCATGAAATGATCACGCAGCTACCATGTACTGGTCACGTGACTGATCATGCACTGATCATGTGGCTGATCAGGCACTGATCACGTGACTGATCATGCACTGATCACGTGGCTATCATGCACTGATCACTTGGCTGGTCATACACTGATCACGCAGCTACCATGTACTGGTCACGTGACTGATCATGCACTGATGATGTAATTGATCATGCACTGATCACGTGGCTATCATGCACTGATCACATGGCTGGTCATACACTGATCACGTGCCTGGTCATGCACAGATTACATGACTGATCATGCACTGATCACGTCACTGATCATGCACTGATCACGTGGCTATCATGCACTACTCACGTGGCTGATCATGCAATGATCATGTAGCTACCATGTACCGGTCACGTGACTGATCATACACCCATCAGGTGACTGATCATGCACTGATCACGTGGCTATCATGCACTGATCATGTGGCTGGTCATACACTGATCACCTGCCTGGTCATGCACAGATCACGTGACTAATCATGAACTGATCACGTAGCAATCATTCACTGATCACCTGGCTGATCATGCACTGATCACGTGGCTATCATGCAATGATCACGTGGCTATCATGCACTGATCACGTGTCTGATCATGCACTGATACCATGACTGAGCATGGACTGGTCACATGACTATCATGTAGTGATCACGTGACTTAATGGGGCTGACCATGTGACTGATCATGCGCTGAGCATGTTTGCTATCATACACTGATCATGTGCCTCTGGAGGCAATAAACAAAGAGCTGAGTAGGCATGAATCAAACAGTCAGCAGGCAATAATCATGGAACTCAGCTGTGAGGAATCATGCTGCTCAGCTGGCAATAATCAAGCAGCTGAGCAGGCAGGAATTACACAGCACAGCTGGCAATTGTCAAGCAGATGACAGGCAGGAATCATGCAGCTCAGCTGGCAATTGTCAAGCAGATGAGCAGACAGGAATCACGCAGCTCAGCAGGCCCTGATCACGTGACTGAGCATGCACTGTTCACCTGGCTGATCATACACTGATCACGTGATTGATCAAGCATTGATCACTTGGATATCATGCACTGATCACGTGGCTAATCATACGCTGTTCACGTGTCTGACCATGCACTGATCACGTGGCTGATCATGCACTGAACACGTGATTGAACATGCACTTATCACGTGGCTGATCATGCAGTGATCACGCAGCTACCATGTACTGGTCACATGACTGATCATGCACTGATCACGTAATTGATCATGCACTGATCACCTGGCTTATCATGCATTCATCATGTGACTGATCATGTGCTGATCATGTTTGGTGTCACACACTGATCATGTGCATCTGGAGGCAATGAACAAAGAGCTGAGTAGGCAGGAATCAGTCAGCAGGCTATAATCATGGAACTCAGCTCTGAGAAATCATGCTGCTCAGCTGGAAATAATCAAGTAGATGAGCAGGCAGGAATTATGCAGCACAGGTGGCAATAGTCAAGGAGATGACAGGCAGGAATTGTACAGCTCAGCTGGCAATTGTCAAGCAGATGAGCAGACAGTAATCACGCAGCTCAGCAGGCCCTGATCACGTGACTGAGCATGCACTGTTCACGTCGCTGATCACACACCTATCAGGTGAATGATCATGCACTGATCACGTGGCTCTCATGCACTGATCACGTGATTGCGCATGCACTGATCACGTAATTGTATGCACTGCTCACGTGGCTATCATGCACTGATCATGTGACTGATCATGCACTGATCACGTAGCTATCTTGCACTGATCACTTGGCTGATCATACACTCATCACGGGACTGATCGTGCACTGATCACGGCGCTATCATGCATTGACTACATGACTCCACATGCACTGATCACGTGGATGATCATGCACTGATCACGTGACTATCATGCACTAATCACGTGGCTATCATTCACTGATCAGGTGGATATCATGCACTGATCACGTGGCTGATCACACACGTATCACATGACTGATCATGCACTGATCACGTGGCTATCATGTACTGATCACGTGGCTGATCATGCAATGATCACGTAGCTACCATGTACTGGTCACGTGACTGATCATGCAATGATCACGTAATTGATCATGCACTGATCATGTGGCTGATCATGCACTGATCACGTGACTGATCATGCACTGATCACGTGACTGATCAAGCACTGATCACGTGGCTATCATGCACTGCTAATGTGGCTGATCATGAAATGATCACGCAGCTACCATGTACTGGTCACGTGACTGATCATGCACTGATCATGTGGCTGATCAGGCACTGATCACGTGACTGATCATGCACTGATCACGTGGCTATCATGCACTGATCACTTGGCTGGTCATACACTGATCACGCAGCTACCATGTACTGGTCACGTGACTGATCATGCACTGATGATGTAATTGATCATGCACTGATCACGTGGCTATCATGCACTGATCACATGGCTGGTCATACACTGATCACGTGCCTGGTCATGCACAGATTACATGACTGATCATGCACTGATCACGTGGCTATCATGCACTACTCACGTGGCTGATCATGCAATGATCATGTAGCTACCATGTACCGGTCACGTGACTGATCATACACCCTTCAGGTGACTGATCATGCACTGATCACGTGGCTATCATGCACTGATCATGTGACTGGTCATACACTGATCACCTGCCTGGTCATGCACAGATCACGTGACTAATCATGAACTGATCACGTAGCAATCATTCACTGATCACCTGGCTGATCATGCACTGATCACGTGGCTATCATGCAATGATCACGTGGCTATCATGCACTGATCACGTGTCTGATCATGCACTGATACCATGACTGAGCATGGACTGGTCACATGACTATCATGTAGTGATCACGTGACTTAATGGGGCTGACCATGTGACTGATCATGCGCTGAGCATGTTTGCTATGATACACTGATCATGTGCCTCTGGAGGCAATAAACAAAGAGCTGAGTAGGCATGAATCAAACAGTCAGCAGGCAATAATCATGGAACTCAGCTGTGAGGAATCATGCTGCTCAGCTGGCAATAATCAAGCAGCTGAGCAGGCAGGAATTACACAGCACAGCTGGCAATTGTCAAGCAGATGACAGGCAGGAATCATGCAGCTCAGCTGGCAATTGTCAAGCAGATGAGCAGACAGTAATCACGCAGCTCAGCAGGCCCTGATCACGTGACTGAGCATGCACTGTTCACCTGGCTGATCATACACTGATCACGTGATTGATCAAGCATTGATCACTTGGATATCATGCACTGATCACGTGGCTAATCATACACTGATCACGTGTCTGACCATGCACTGATCACGTGGCTGATCATGCAGTGATCACGCAGCTACCATGTACTGGTCACATGACTGATCATGCACTGATCATGTGGCTGATCAGGCACTGATCACGTGACTGATCATGCACTGATCACGTGGCTATCATGCACTGATCACTTGGCTGGTCATACACTGATCACGCAGCTACCATGTACTGGTCACGTGACTGATCACGCACTGATGATATAATTGATCATGCACTGATCACGTGGCTATCATGCACTGATCACATGGCTGGTCATACACTGATCACGTGCCTGGTCATGCACAGATTACATGACTGATCATGCACTGATCACGTCACTGATCATGCACTGATCACGTGGCTATCATGCACTACTCACGTGGCTGATCATGCAATGATCATGTAGCTACCATGTACCGGTCACGTGACTGATCATACACCCATCAGGTGACTGATCATGCACTGATCACGTGGCTATCATGCACTGATCATGTGGCTGGTCATACACTGATCACCTGCCTGGTCATGCACAGATCACGTGACTAATCATGAACTGATCACGTAGCAATCATTCACTGATCACCTGGCTGATCATGCACTGATCACGTGGCTATCATGCAATGATCACGTGGCTATCATGCACTGATCACGTGTCTGATCATGCACTGATACCATGACTGAGCATGGACTGGTCACATGACTATCATGTAGTGATCACGTGACTTAATGGGGCTGACCATGTGACTGATCATGCGCTGAGCATGTTTGCTATCATACACTGATCATGTGCCTCTGGAGGCAATAAACAAAGAGCTGAGTAGGCATGAATCAAACAGTCAGCAGGCAATAATCATGGAACTCAGCTGTGAGGAATCATGCTGCTCAGCTGGCAATAATCAAGCAGCTGAGCAGGCAGGAATTACACAGCACAGCTGGCAATTGTCAAGCAGATGACAGGCAGGAATCATGCAGCTCAGCTGGCAATTGTCAAGCAGATGAGCAGACAGGAATCACGCAGCTCAGCAGGCCCTGATCACGTGACTGAGCATGCACTGTTCACCTGGCTGATCATACACTGATCACGTGATTGATCAAGCATTGATCACTTGGATATCATGCACTGATCACGTGGCTAATCATACACTGTTCACGTGTCTGACCATGCACTGATCACGTGGCTGATCATGCACTGAACACGTGATTGAACATGCACTTATCACGTGGCTGATCATGCAGTGATCACGCAGCTACCATGTACTGGTCACATGACTGATCATGCACTGATCACGTAATTGATCATGCACTGATCACCTGGCTTATCATGCATTCATCATGTGACTGATCATGTGCTGATCATGTTTGGTGTCACACACTGATCATGTGCATCTGGAGGCAATGAACAAAGAGCTGAGTAGGCAGGAATCAGTCAGCAGGCTATAATCATGGAACTCAGCTCTGAGAAATCATGCTGCTCAGCTGGAAATAATCAAGTAGATGAGCAGGCAGGAATTATGCAGCACAGGTGGCAATAGTCAAGGAGATGACAGGCAGGAATCGTACAGCTCAGCTGGCAATTGTCAAGCAGATGAGCAGACAGTAATCACGCAGCTCAGCAGGCCCTGATCACGTGACTGAGCATGCACTGTTCACGTCGCTGATCACACACCTATCATGTGAATGATCATGCACTGATCACGTGGCTCTCATGCACTGATCACGTGATTGCGCATGCACTGATCACGTAATTGTATGCACTGCTCACGTGGCTATCATGCACTGATCATGTGACTGATCATGCACTGATCACGTAGCTATCTTGCACTGATCACTTGGCTGATCATACACTCATCACGGGACTGATCGTGCACTGATCACGGCGCTATCATGCATTGACTACATGACTCCACATGCACTGATCACGTGGATGATCATGCACTGATCACGTGACTATCATGCACTAATCACGTGGCTATCATTCACTGATCAGGTGGATATCATGCACTGATCACGTGGCTGATCACACACGTATCACATGACTGATCATGCACTGATCACGTGGCTATCATGTACTGATCACGTGGCTGATCATGCAATGATCACGTAGCTACCATGTACTGGTCACGTGACTGATCATGCAATGATCACGTAATTGATCATGCACTGATCATGTGGCTGATCATGCACTGATCACGTGACTGATCATGCACTGATCACGTGACTGATCAAGCACTGATCACGTGGCTATCATGCACTGCTAATGTGGCTGATCATGAAATGATCACGCAGCTACCATGTACTGGTCACGTGACTGATCATGCACTGATCATGTGGCTGATCAGGCACTGATCACGTGACTGATCATGCACTGATCACGTGACTGATCATGCACTGATCACGTGGCTATCATGCACTGATCACTTGGCTGGTCATACACTGATCACGCAGCTACCATGTACTGGTCACGTGACTGATCATGCACTGATGATGTAATTGATCATGCACTGATCACGTGGCTATCATGCACTGATCACATGGCTGGTCATACACTGATCACGTGCCTGGTCATGCACAGATTACATGACTGATCATGCACTGATCACGTCACTGATCATGCACTGATCACGTGGCTATCATGCACTACTCACGTGGCTGATCATGCAATGATCATGTAGCTACCATGTACCGGTCACGTGACTGATCATACACCCATCAGGTGACTGATCATGCACTGATCACGTGGCTATCATGCACTGATCATGTGGCTGGTCATACACTGATCACCTGCCTGGTCATGCACAGATCACGTGACTAATCATGAACTGATCACGTAGCAATCATTCACTGATCACCTGGCTGATCATGCACTGATCACGTGGCTATCATGCAATGATCACGTGGCTATCATGCACTGATCACGTGTCTGATCATGCACTGATACCATGACTGAGCATGGACTGGTCACATGACTATCATGTAGTGATCACGTGACTTAATGGGGCTGACCATGTGACTGATCATGCGCTGAGCATGTTTGCTATCATACACTGATCATGTGCCTCTGGAGGCAATAAACAAAGAGCTGAGTAGGCATGAATCAAACAGTCAGCAGGCAATAATCATGGAACTCAGCTGTGAGGAATCATGCTGCTCAGCTGGCAATAATCAAGCAGCTGAGCAGGCAGGAATTACACAGCACAGCTGGCAATTGTCAAGCAGATGACAGGCAGGAATCATGCAGCTCAGCTGGCAATTGTCAAGCAGATGAGCAGACAGGAATCACGCAGCTCAGCAGGCCCTGATCACGTGACTGAGCATGCACTGTTCACCTGGCTGATCATACACTGATCACGTGATTGATCAAGCATTGATCACTTGGATATCATGCACTGATCACGTGGCTAATCATACACTGTTCACGTGTCTGACCATGCACTGATCACGTGGCTGATCATGCACTGAACACGTGATTGAACATGCACTTATCACGTGGCTGATCATGCAGTGATCACGCAGCTACCATGTACTGGTCACATGACTGATCATGCACTGATCACGTAATTGATCATGCACTGATCACCTGGCTTATCATGCATTCATCATGTGACTGATCATGTGCTGATCATGTTTGGTGTCACACACTGATCATGTGCATCTGGAGGCAATGAACAAAGAGCTGAGTAGGCAGGAATCAGTCAGCAGGCTATAATCATGGAACTCAGCTCTGAGAAATCATGCTGCTCAGCTGGAAATAATCAAGTAGATGAGCAGGCAGGAATTATGCAGCACAGGTGGCAATAGTCAAGGAGATGACAGGCAGGAATCGTACAGCTCAGCTGGCAATTGTCAAGCAGATGAGCAGACAGTAATCACGCAGCTCAGCAGGCCCTGATCACGTGACTGAGCATGCACTGTTCACGTCGCTGATCACACACCTATCATGTGAATGATCATGCACTGATCACGTGGCTCTCATGCACTGATCACGTGATTGCGCATGCACTGATCACGTAATTGTATGCACTGCTCACGTGGCTATCATGCACTGATCATGTGACTGATCATGCACTGATCACGTAGCTATCTTGCACTGATCACTTGGCTGATCATACACTCATCACGGGACTGATCGTGCACTGATCACGGCGCTATCATGCATTGACTACATGACTCCACATGCACTGATCACGTGGATGATCATGCACTGATCACGTGACTATCATGCACTAATCACGTGGCTATCATTCACTGATCAGGTGGATATCATGCACTGATCACGTGGCTGATCACACACGTATCACATGACTGATCATGCACTGATCACGTGGCTATCATGTACTGATCACGTGGCTGATCATGCAATGATCACGTAGCTACCATGTACTGGTCACGTGACTGATCATGCAATGATCACGTAATTGATCATGCACTGATCATGTGGCTGATCATGCACTGATCACGTGACTGATCATGCACTGATCACGTGACTGATCAAGCACTGATCACGTGGCTATCATGCACTGCTAATGTGGCTGATCATGAAATGATCACGCAGCTACCATGTACTGGTCACGTGACTGATCATGCACTGATCATGTGGCTGATCAGGCACTGATCACGTGACTGATCATGCACTGATCACGTGACTGATCATGCACTGATCACGTGGCTATCATGCACTGATCACTTGGCTGGTCATACACTGATCACGCAGCTACCATGTACTGGTCACGTGACTGATCATGCACTGATGATGTAATTGATCATGCACTGATCACGTGGCTATCATGCACTGATCACATGGCTGGTCATACACTGATCACGTGCCTGGTCATGCACAGATTACATGACTGATCATGCACTGATCACGTCACTGATCATGCACTGATCACGTGGCTATCATGCACTACTCACGTGGCTGATCATGCAATGATCATGTAGCTACCATGTACCGGTCACGTGACTGATCATACACCCATCAGGTGACTGATCATGCACTGATCACGTGGCTATCATGCACTGATCATGTGGCTGGTCATACACTGATCACCTGCCTGGTCATGCACAGATCACGTGACTAATCATGAACTGATCACGTAGCAATCATTCACTGATCACCTGGCTGATCATGCACTGATCACGTGGCTATCATGCAATGATCACGTGGCTATCATGCACTGATCACGTGTCTGATCATGCACTGATACCATGACTGAGCATGGACTGGTCACATGACTATCATGTAGTGATCACGTGACTTAATGGGGCTGACCATGTGACTGATCATGCGCTGAGCATGTTTGCTATCATACACTGATCATGTGCCTCTGGAGGCAATAAACAAAGAGCTGAGTAGGCATGAATCAAACAGTCAGCAGGCAATAATCATGGAACTCAGCTGTGAGGAATCATGCTGCTCAGCTGGCAATAATCAAGCAGCTGAGCAGGCAGGAATTACACAGCACAGCTGGCAATTGTCAAGCAGATGACAGGCAGGAATCATGCAGCTCAGCTGGCAATTGTCAAGCAGATGAGCAGACAGGAATCACGCAGCTCAGCAGGCCCTGATCACGTGACTGAGCATGCACTGTTCACCTGGCTGATCATACACTGATCACGTGATTGATCAAGCATTGATCACTTGGATATCATGCACTGATCACGTGGCTAATCATACACTGTTCACGTGTCTGACCATGCACTGATCACGTGGCTGATCATGCACTGAACACGTGATTGAACATGCACTTATCACGTGGCTGATCATGCAGTGATCACGCAGCTACCATGTACTGGTCACATGACTGATCATGCACTGATCACGTAATTGATCATGCACTGATCACCTGGCTTATCATGCATTCATCATGTGACTGATCATGTGCTGATCATGTTTGGTGTCACACACTGATCATGTGCATCTGGAGGCAATGAACAAAGAGCTGAGTAGGCAGGAATCAGTCAGCAGGCTATAATCATGGAACTCAGCTCTGAGAAATCATGCTGCTCAGCTGGAAATAATCAAGTAGATGAGCAGGCAGGAATTATGCAGCACAGGTGGCAATAGTCAAGGAGATGACAGGCAGGAATCGTACAGCTCAGCTGGCAATTGTCAAGCAGATGAGCAGACAGTAATCACGCAGCTCAGCAGGCCCTGATCACGTGACTGAGCATGCACTGTTCACGTCGCTGATCACACACCTATCATGTGAATGATCATGCACTGATCACGTGGCTCTCATGCACTGATCACGTGATTGCGCATGCACTGATCACGTAATTGTATGCACTGCTCACGTGGCTATCATGCACTGATCATGTGACTGATCATGCACTGATCACGTAGCTATCTTGCACTGATCACTTGGCTGATCATACACTCATCACGGGACTGATCGTGCACTGATCACGGCGCTATCATGCATTGACTACATGACTCCACATGCACTGATCACGTGGATGATCATGCACTGATCACGTGACTATCATGCACTAATCACGTGGCTATCATTCACTGATCAGGTGGATATCATGCACTGATCACGTGGCTGATCACACACGTATCACATGACTGATCATGCACTGATCACGTGGCTATCATGTACTGATCACGTGGCTGATCATGCAATGATCACGTAGCTACCATGTACTGGTCACGTGACTGATCATGCAATGATCACGTAATTGATCATGCACTGATCATGTGGCTGATCATGCACTGATCACGTGACTGATCATGCACTGATCACGTGACTGATCAAGCACTGATCACGTGGCTATCATGCACTGCTAATGTGGCTGATCATGAAATGATCACGCAGCTACCATGTACTGGTCACGTGACTGATCATGCACTGATCATGTGGCTGATCAGGCACTGATCACGTGACTGATCATGCACTGATCACGTGACTGATCATGCACTGATCACGTGGCTATCATGCACTGATCACTTGGCTGGTCATACACTGATCACGCAGCTACCATGTACTGGTCACGTGACTGATCATGCACTGATGATGTAATTGATCATGCACTGATCACGTGGCTATCATGCACTGATCACATGGCTGGTCATACACTGATCACGTGCCTGGTCATGCACAGATTACATGACTGATCATGCACTGATCACGTCACTGATCATGCACTGATCACGTGGCTATCATGCACTACTCACGTGGCTGATCATGCAATGATCATGTAGCTACCATGTACCGGTCACGTGACTGATCATACACCCATCAGGTGACTGATCATGCACTGATCACGTGGCTATCATGCACTGATCATGTGGCTGGTCATACACTGATCACCTGCCTGGTCATGCACAGATCACGTGACTAATCATGAACTGATCACGTAGCAATCATTCACTGATCACCTGGCTGATCATGCACTGATCACGTGGCTATCATGCAATGATCACGTGGCTATCATGCACTGATCACGTGTCTGATCATGCACTGATACCATGACTGAGCATGGACTGGTCACATGACTATCATGTAGTGATCACGTGACTTAATGGGGCTGACCATGTGACTGATCATGCGCTGAGCATGTTTGCTATCATACACTGATCATGTGCCTCTGGAGGCAATAAACAAAGAGCTGAGTAGGCATGAATCAAACAGTCAGCAGGCAATAATCATGGAACTCAGCTGTGAGGAATCATGCTGCTCAGCTGGCAATAATCAAGCAGCTGAGCAGGCAGGAATTACACAGCACAGCTGGCAATTGTCAAGCAGATGACAGGCAGGAATCATGCAGCTCAGCTGGCAATTGTCAAGCAGATGAGCAGACAGGAATCACGCAGCTCAGCAGGCCCTGATCACGTGACTGAGCATGCACTGTTCACCTGGCTGATCATACACTGATCACGTGATTGATCAAGCATTGATCACTTGGATATCATGCACTGATCACGTGGCTAATCATACACTGTTCACGTGTCTGACCATGCACTGATCACGTGGCTGATCATGCACTGAACACGTGATTGAACATGCACTTATCACGTGGCTGATCATGCAGTGATCACGCAGCTACCATGTACTGGTCACATGACTGATCATGCACTGATCACGTAATTGATCATGCACTGATCACCTGGCTTATCATGCATTCATCATGTGACTGATCATGTGCTGATCATGTTTGGTGTCACACACTGATCATGTGCATCTGGAGGCAATGAACAAAGAGCTGAGTAGGCAGGAATCAGTCAGCAGGCTATAATCATGGAACTCAGCTCTGAGAAATCATGCTGCTCAGCTGGAAATAATCAAGTAGATGAGCAGGCAGGAATTATGCAGCACAGGTGGCAATAGTCAAGGAGATGACAGGCAGGAATCGTACAGCTCAGCTGGCAATTGTCAAGCAGATGAGCAGACAGTAATCACGCAGCTCAGCAGGCCCTGATCACGTGACTGAGCATGCACTGTTCACGTCGCTGATCACACACCTATCATGTGAATGATCATGCACTGATCACGTGGCTCTCATGCACTGATCACGTGATTGCGCATGCACTGATCACGTAATTGTATGCACTGCTCACGTGGCTATCATGCACTGATCATGTGACTGATCATGCACTGATCACGTAGCTATCTTGCACTGATCACTTGGCTGATCATACACTCATCACGGGACTGATCGTGCACTGATCACGGCGCTATCATGCATTGACTACATGACTCCACATGCACTGATCACGTGGATGATCATGCACTGATCACGTGACTATCATGCACTAATCACGTGGCTATCATTCACTGATCAGGTGGATATCATGCACTGATCACGTGGCTGATCACACACGTATCACATGACTGATCATGCACTGATCACGTGGCTATCATGTACTGATCACGTGGCTGATCATGCAATGATCACGTAGCTACCATGTACTGGTCACGTGACTGATCATGCAATGATCACGTAATTGATCATGCACTGATCATGTGGCTGATCATGCACTGATCACGTGGCTGATCATGCACTGATCACGTGGCTATCATGCACTGCTAACGTGGCTGATCATGAAATGATCACGCAGCTACCATGTACTGGTCACGTGACTGATCATGCACTGATGACGTAATTGATCATGCACTGATCACGTGGCTATCATGCACTGATCACATGGCTGGTCATACACTGATCACGTGCCTGGTCATGCACAGATTACATGACTGATCATGCACTGATCACGTCACTGATCATGCACTGATCACGTGGCTATCATGCACTACTCACGTGGCTGATCATGCAATGATCATGTAGCTACCATGTACCGGTCACGTGACTGATCATACACCCATCAGGTGACTGATCATGCACTGATCACGTGGCTATCATGCACTGATCATGTGGCTGGTCATACACTGATCACCTGCCTGGTCATGCACAGATCACGTGACTAATCATGAACTGATCACGTAGCAATCATTCACTGATCACCTGGCTGATCATGCACTGATCACGTGGCTATCATGCAATGATCACGTGGCTATCATGCACTGATCACGTGTCTGATCATGCACTGATACCATGACTGAGCATGGACTGGTCACATGACTATCATGTAGTGATCACGTGACTTAATGGGGCTGACCATGTGACTGATCATGCGCTGAGCATGTTTGCTATCATACACTGATCATGTGCCTCTGGAGGCAATAAACAAAGAGCTGAGTAGGCATGAATCAAACAGTCAGCAGGCAATAATCATGGAACTCAGCTGTGAGGAATCATGCTGCTCAGCTGGCAATAATCAAGCAGCTGAGCAGGCAGGAATTACACAGCACAGCTGGCAATTGTCAAGCAGATGACAGGCAGGAATCATGCAGCTCAGCTGGCAATTGTCAAGCAGATGAGCAGACAGGAATCACGCAGCTCAGCAGGCCCTGATCACGTGACTGAGCATGCACTGTTCACCTGGCTGATCATACACTGATCACGTGATTGATCAAGCATTGATCACTTGGATATCATGCACTGATCACGTGGCTAATCATACACTGTTCACGTGTCTGACCATGCACTGATCACGTGGCTGATCATGCACTGAACACGTGATTGAACATGCACTTATCACGTGGCTGATCATGCAGTGATCACGCAGCTACCATGTACTGGTCACATGACTGATCATGCACTGATCACGTAATTGATCATGCACTGATCACCTGGCTTATCATGCATTCATCATGTGACTGATCATGTGCTGATCATGTTTGGTGTCACACACTGATCATGTGCATCTGGAGGCAATGAACAAAGAGCTGAGTAGGCAGGAATCAGTCAGCAGGCTATAATCATGGAACTCAGCTCTGAGAAATCATGCTGCTCAGCTGGAAATAATCAAGTAGATGAGCAGGCAGGAATTATGCAGCACAGGTGGCAATAGTCAAGGAGATGACAGGCAGGAATCGTACAGCTCAGCTGGCAATTGTCAAGCAGATGAGCAGACAGTAATCACGCAGCTCAGCAGGCCCTGATCACGTGACTGAGCATGCACTGTTCACGTCGCTGATCACACACCTATCATGTGAATGATCATGCACTGATCACGTGGCTCTCATGCACTGATCACGTGATTGCGCATGCACTGATCACGTAATTGTATGCACTGCTCACGTGGCTATCATGCACTGATCATGTGACTGATCATGCACTGATCACGTAGCTATCTTGCACTGATCACTTGGCTGATCATACACTCATCACGGGACTGATCGTGCACTGATCACGGCGCTATCATGCATTGACTACATGACTCCACATGCACTGATCACGTGGATGATCATGCACTGATCACGTGACTATCATGCACTAATCACGTGGCTATCATTCACTGATCAGGTGGATATCATGCACTGATCACGTGGCTGATCACACACGTATCACATGACTGATCATGCACTGATCACGTGGCTATCATGTACTGATCACGTGGCTGATCATGCAATGATCACGTAGCTACCATGTACTGGTCACGTGACTGATCATGCAATGATCACGTAATTGATCATGCACTGATCATGTGGCTGATCATGCACTGATCACGTGACTGATCATGCACTGATCACGTGACTGATCAAGCACTGATCACGTGGCTATCATGCACTGCTAATGTGGCTGATCATGAAATGATCACGCAGCTACCATGTACTGGTCACGTGACTGATCATGCACTGATCATGTGGCTGATCAGGCACTGATCACGTGACTGATCATGCACTGATCACGTGACTGATCATGCACTGATCACGTGGCTATCATGCACTGATCACTTGGCTGGTCATACACTGATCACGCAGCTACCATGTACTGGTCACGTGACTGATCATGCACTGATGATGTAATTGATCATGCACTGATCACGTGGCTATCATGCACTGATCACATGGCTGGTCATACACTGATCACGTGCCTGGTCATGCACAGATTACATGACTGATCATGCACTGATCACGTCACTGATCATGCACTGATCACGTGGCTATCATGCACTACTCACGTGGCTGATCATGCAATGATCATGTAGCTACCATGTACCGGTCACGTGACTGATCATACACCCATCAGGTGACTGATCATGCACTGATCACGTGGCTATCATGCACTGATCATGTGGCTGGTCATACACTGATCACCTGCCTGGTCATGCACAGATCACGTGACTAATCATGAACTGATCACGTAGCAATCATTCACTGATCACCTGGCTGATCATGCACTGATCACGTGGCTATCATGCAATGATCACGTGGCTATCATGCACTGATCACGTGTCTGATCATGCACTGATACCATGACTGAGCATGGACTGGTCACATGACTATCATGTAGTGATCACGTGACTTAATGGGGCTGACCATGTGACTGATCATGCGCTGAGCATGTTTGCTATCATACACTGATCATGTGCCTCTGGAGGCAATAAACAAAGAGCTGAGTAGGCATGAATCAAACAGTCAGCAGGCAATAATCATGGAACTCAGCTGTGAGGAATCATGCTGCTCAGCTGGCAATAATCAAGCAGCTGAGCAGGCAGGAATTACACAGCACAGCTGGCAATTGTCAAGCAGATGACAGGCAGGAATCATGCAGCTCAGCTGGCAATTGTCAAGCAGATGAGCAGACAGGAATCACGCAGCTCAGCAGGCCCTGATCACGTGACTGAGCATGCACTGTTCACCTGGCTGATCATACACTGATCACGTGATTGATCAAGCATTGATCACTTGGATATCATGCACTGATCACGTGGCTAATCATACACTGTTCACGTGTCTGACCATGCACTGATCACGTGGCTGATCATGCACTGAACACGTGATTGAACATGCACTTATCACGTGGCTGATCATGCAGTGATCACGCAGCTACCATGTACTGGTCACATGACTGATCATGCACTGATCACGTAATTGATCATGCACTGATCACCTGGCTTATCATGCATTCATCATGTGACTGATCATGTGCTGATCATGTTTGGTGTCACACACTGATCATGTGCATCTGGAGGCAATGAACAAAGAGCTGAGTAGGCAGGAATCAGTCAGCAGGCTATAATCATGGAACTCAGCTCTGAGAAATCATGCTGCTCAGCTGGAAATAATCAAGTAGATGAGCAGGCAGGAATTATGCAGCACAGGTGGCAATAGTCAAGGAGATGACAGGCAGGAATCGTACAGCTCAGCTGGCAATTGTCAAGCAGATGAGCAGACAGTAATCACGCAGCTCAGCAGGCCCTGATCACGTGACTGAGCATGCACTGTTCACGTCGCTGATCACACACCTATCATGTGAATGATCATGCACTGATCACGTGGCTCTCATGCACTGATCACGTGATTGCGCATGCACTGATCACGTAATTGTATGCACTGCTCACGTGGCTATCATGCACTGATCATGTGACTGATCATGCACTGATCACGTAGCTATCTTGCACTGATCACTTGGCTGATCATACACTCATCACGGGACTGATCGTGCACTGATCACGGCGCTATCATGCATTGACTACATGACTCCACATGCACTGATCACGTGGATGATCATGCACTGATCACGTGACTATCATGCACTAATCACGTGGCTATCATTCACTGATCAGGTGGATATCATGCACTGATCACGTGGCTGATCACACACGTATCACATGACTGATCATGCACTGATCACGTGGCTATCATGTACTGATCACGTGGCTGATCATGCAATGATCACGTAGCTACCATGTACTGGTCACGTGACTGATCATGCAATGATCACGTAATTGATCATGCACTGATCATGTGGCTGATCATGCACTGATCACGTGACTGATCATGCACTGATCACGTGACTGATCAAGCACTGATCACGTGGCTATCATGCACTGCTAATGTGGCTGATCATGAAATGATCACGCAGCTACCATGTACTGGTCACGTGACTGATCATGCACTGATCATGTGGCTGATCAGGCACTGATCACGTGACTGATCATGCACTGATCACGTGACTGATCATGCACTGATCACGTGGCTATCATGCACTGATCACTTGGCTGGTCATACACTGATCACGCAGCTACCATGTACTGGTCACGTGACTGATCATGCACTGATGATGTAATTGATCATGCACTGATCACGTGGCTATCATGCACTGATCACATGGCTGGTCATACACTGATCACGTGCCTGGTCATGCACAGATTACATGACTGATCATGCACTGATCACGTCACTGATCATGCACTGATCACGTGGCTATCATGCACTACTCACGTGGCTGATCATGCAATGATCATGTAGCTACCATGTACCGGTCACGTGACTGATCATACACCCATCAGGTGACTGATCATGCACTGATCACGTGGCTATCATGCACTGATCATGTGGCTGGTCATACACTGATCACCTGCCTGGTCATGCACAGATCACGTGACTAATCATGAACTGATCACGTAGCAATCATTCACTGATCACCTGGCTGATCATGCACTGATCACGTGGCTATCATGCAATGATCACGTGGCTATCATGCACTGATCACGTGTCTGATCATGCACTGATACCATGACTGAGCATGGACTGGTCACATGACTATCATGTAGTGATCACGTGACTTAATGGGGCTGACCATGTGACTGATCATGCGCTGAGCATGTTTGCTATCATACACTGATCATGTGCCTCTGGAGGCAATAAACAAAGAGCTGAGTAGGCATGAATCAAACAGTCAGCAGGCAATAATCATGGAACTCAGCTGTGAGGAATCATGCTGCTCAGCTGGCAATAATCAAGCAGCTGAGCAGGCAGGAATTACACAGCACAGCTGGCAATTGTCAAGCAGATGACAGGCAGGAATCATGCAGCTCAGCTGGCAATTGTCAAGCAGATGAGCAGACAGTAATCACGCAGCTCAGCAGGCCCTGATCACGTGACTGAGCATGCACTGTTCACCTGGCTGATCATACACTGATCACGTGATTGATCAAGCATTGATCACTTGGATATCATGCACTGATCACGTGGCTAATCATACACTGTTCACGTGTCTGACCATGCACTGATCACGTGGCTGATCATGCACTGAACACGTGATTGAACATGCACTTATCACGTGGCTGATCATGCAGTGATCACGCAGCTACCATGTACTGGTCACATGACTGATCATGCACTGATCACGTAATTGATCATGCACTGATCACCTGGCTTATCATGCATTCATCATGTGACTGATCATGTGCTGATCATGTTTGGTGTCACACACTGATCATGTGCATCTGGAGGCAATGAACAAAGAGCTGAGTAGGCAGGAATCAGTCAGCAGGCTATAATCATGGAACTCAGCTCTGAGAAATCATGCTGCTCAGCTGGAAATAATCAAGTAGATGAGCAGGCAGGAATTATGCAGCACAGGTGGCAATAGTCAAGGAGATGACAGGCAGGAATCGTACAGCTCAGCTGGCAATTGTCAAGCAGATGAGCAGACAGTAATCACGCAGCTCAGCAGGCCCTGATCACGTGACTGAGCATGCACTGTTCACGTCGCTGATCACACACCTATCATGTGAATGATCATGCACTGATCACGTGGCTCTCATGCACTGATCACGTGATTGCGCATGCACTGATCACGTAATTGTATGCACTGCTCACGTGGCTATCATGCACTGATCATGTGACTGATCATGCACTGATCACGTAGCTATCTTGCACTGATCACTTGGCTGATCATACACTCATCACGGGACTGATCGTGCACTGATCACGGCGCTATCATGCATTGACTACATGACTCCACATGCACTGATCACGTGGATGATCATGCACTGATCACGTGGCTATCATGCACTAATCACGTGGCTATCATTCACTGATCAGGTGGATATCATGCACTGATCACGTGGCTGATCACACACGTAGCACATGACTGATCATGCACTGATCACGTGGCTATCATGTACTGATCACGTGGCTGATCATGCAATGATCACGTAGCTACCATGTACTGGTCACGTGACTGATCATGCAATGATCACGTAATTGATCATGCACTGATCATGTGGCTGATCATGCACTGATCACGTGACTGATCATGCACTGATCACGTGACTGATCAAGCACTGATCACGTGGCTATCATGCACTGCTAATGTGGCTGATCATGAAATGATCACGCAGCTACCATGTACTGGTCACGTGACTGATCATGCACTGATCATGTGGCTGATCAGGCACTGATCACGTGACTGATCATGCACTGATCACGTGACTGATCATGCACTGATCACGTGGCTATCATGCACTGATCACTTGGCTGGTCATACACTGATCACGCAGCTACCATGTACTGGTCACGTGACTGATCATGCACTGATGATGTAATTGATCATGCACTGATCACGTGGCTATCATGCACTGATCACATGGCTGGTCATACACTGATCACGTGCCTGGTCATGCACAGATTACATGACTGATCATGCACTGATCACGTCACTGATCATGCACTGATCACGTGGCTATCAGGCACTACTCACGTGGCTGATCATGCAATGATCATGTAGCTACCATGTACCGGTCACGTGACTGATCATACACCCATCAGGTGACTGATCATGCACTGATCACGTGGCTATCATACACTGATCATGTGGCTGGTCATACACTGATCACCTGCCTGGTCATGCACAGATCACGTGACTAATCATGAACTGATCACGTAGCAATCATTCACTGATCACCTGGCTGATCATGCACTGATCACGTGGCTATCATGCAATGATCACGTGGCTATCATGCACTGATCACGTGTCTGATCATGCACTGATACCATGACTGAGCATGGACTGGTCACATGACTATCATGTAGTGTCACGTGACTTAATGGGGCTGACCATGTGACTGATCATGCGCTGAGCATGTTTA